>NW_022991970.1:146176-220731 GCF_902827175.1 Gymnodraco acuticeps | reverse complement strand
GACAGGTCATATAGTATAGTTCACAATACACAGAGTATGAAGGTTCACTGAGGTGTATTTCCACTTTTGTTGCAAAGGCCAAATGCTTAATTAATAAACTCAATTGTCACCGCCTCCATACGATGAAATGTAAGTCCAGCAACGCCTCTAACAAGACCATAACACACATTTTGGACAAATGTCACTTTTATACGTTTTTTTTAAATTCACATTTACTGTGAATCAGGGGTTAACTAAGGTCTAATTGTGCGAGAAACGAAGGGTTGGAAAGCTGCTAGGATGGATTAGGCAGTGAAATGAAAGGAAGCAGGTGACTGGGGGCACCCTGCGGTTGTCACAAGGTTGTGTGTGTAAGTGTGTGTGTGTGTGTGTGTGTGTGTGTGTGTGTGACAATAACATCTGAAGCTGGTTGTTTGACTCAATGCCCGGCTGACTGAATACAGAGATCAGAGAAGCATAATGATATAATGTGTACAATTATAATTGCATGCACACAAACAGAGCTGTGGAGCAAGAGGTGAGGTCACAGTCATAATCAAATAAGGTTTGTTTTTAACTTTGTACCAGTGAGAAGGGGGAATAGAAAGAAGGAGGGAAAGGATAAGAGGGGACAGAGGGATGTATGTTAACTTGCTAAATTAAGAGGAGTGATCGAGGACTTATTATTTTCTCTCAGTGGTAGTTTTAGACAATCTTGATCTGAATCCCTTCAATTGTTATTTGCCGGTCAGATAGTAGGCAACAAAAGGATATGATATATACTAAGATATAACACTTACATTTTTTAAGTTTAAACACAAACCTTTGTCTGGCTATAATCATGTTTTGTCAAATGGGTCATATTCTGCTCATGGTCAGGTTCATATTTGTATTTGTATTACTTTACTAGTAAATTCCTCTGGTCCATTAACCATCACTGTCATGTGCTGTTTACACGAGAACACAAACGGTTGTATCTGCTACTTTTCTCTTTCGTATAGCCCGTTCGTTCACACAAGGCTGTAACGGAAATGCGGAAACGGACCCCGCAAACGATAACGGGTCCCAAGGTGGATAGATCTGCAAACGGAATGCTCTGGGGGGCCAAACGGCTCAGTGTGTACGCCCTATACGATCATTTCCTGATTTCCATGATGCCATAGCCCCGCCTCTCCCCACCTCTGCTGCTCATTGCTGTAGCATGGTCAGTAGCTACTGTCAAAATCTACAGCTCCTCTACCACAACCATCAGCAACAAGTGGACATGGAGAATTACATGAACTACATGTTGCTAAATCCACCGCTGGGCATAAACAGAAGGGCAACCATGGCAACCATGCTCGGGGGTCTTCTTCGCTGCTTTTGGTGTATTTTGTGGCGAAAGTACAGCGCCACTTACAGGCCCAGCATATGTACTACAGCGTCTCCAGTGCTCCCGAGCGGTCTCGTGTGAGCTGAATACTTTTTTGATATCGTATTCGGTTCATTTGCATTTCGTATGCGTTTGCGTGTAAATGGGGTCTCAGCCTCTATAAAGCTGAATCACCCCCTTGAGGAAGGGGGTGGGGAGACGGCTCTCAGCTGCCTGCCTGCCTGTGTGTGTGTGTGTATGTGTGTGTGTATGTGTGTGTGTGTGTGTGTGTGTGTGTGTGTGTGTGTGTGTGTGTGTGTGTGTGTGTGTGTGTGTGTGTGTGTGGTGTGTGTGTGTGTGTGATGACCTCAGCAGCACTTAAAGCAGCCTGTGATTGCATCCGTTGTCCTCTGTCTGTGTTTGGGTGTCTGTCTGGTTTTTTCCCCACAGTGATTTCAGCTCTATCTCTCATCAGTGTTTATTTAGCAAAAATTAAAAATGCTACCAAACAAAAATAAGATATAAGAATAATAAAAATGAGTGTGCATTATAATCAGATGTGTTGAGAGAAAATAAGCAAGTGAGACTTATCGACACAAACACATAGTCAAATGACAGGATCTCCTGCAGCTCAAGCCTGACATTTAATACAATCAGTAAACAAGTACGGGTGGGGTGGGGGGGTGTTAGAGACAAAACGAAAAACAAGGATGTTAGATGTATCATGTGGATGCATTAAGTCTCTCCACAGTGCAACACCATTCACATCTAAAGAGATCAAAGAAGTAGAGCAGATGCAGACTTACACTAGTGACCCGCCTGTAGATCTGGGCCGCGTTCTGACACTCAGAGTAGGGGTACTCTGACGTAGCCATCTCCAGCATACACATCCCAAAGGCGTAGACATCTACCGACTCATCATACTTCTCCTCATACATCTCTGGAGCCATAAACTCTGGGGTTCCTGAGGAAAGGAGAGAGAGGAAAAACAAAACTGTTACATCAAAGCTACGAAATGTCTCAGTCAGATAATGTAGGAAGAACATCCTCAAAGATTTAATTCATTTATGCATACTAAAAGCTAGGGGATTTGTTTCCCTTCACAATCAGAGATATGTCAATAGCAAACAAATTGGTTTTCATCCATTTCTTTAAACAAAACTGTGCCCGATAAACAGAAGCATAAACACAGTGGAAACCAGGAAAAGAGCATGTATGAGAAATCTGGTTCAATCTAGATTAAAACAATTCTTTAAAAACTCTAGGATTTTAAAAGCCAGAGCCCTAGATCAAAAACCTGATGTGATAAAACCCATTACTTTAAGATGTAATGACCAAGGTATACACAAATGTGGTTTCAATGTGGACATTTCTTTTCATAAGGGTGTGTATTAAATCTACAGTTTGTTATAGACTCATTATAGCAGTGGTTCTCAAACGTTTTCTGTTATTCCCCACTTTGAACAGGTGGGCCTTTTCAAGCCCCACTTGTCCCTCACTTGGTGGGCTGTTGCCTTCGGTGGGCTGCTGGCTCTGACATAGGTGGTCCGTGGACTTTCACAGCGCCGTTGCAAGGCTCTGGCCGGCGGCTCCGGCGATGTGAAAGTCCACCGCCGTTGCGAGTCTCCGGCTGTAAACAGTCCACTACCGCCCGCGAGGACCCAGGTTCGATTCCGGCCTGAGGTCCAAAAAGTTTATTAAAAAAATATATAATAATCTCCCGTTCATCGCGTCCATTCGCGACCCACCTATCACATCTCTGTGCCCCACCAGTGACACTTTGAGAAACGCTGCATTATAGGGACTAAGGTTTAACTTAAATCATACAGTATGTATGCCATATACAATCACACAGCCAACATTATCCAACAACTAAAAAGCCAAAAATGTCCGTTATGATGCATAATGGTTATGCATAACAGTCCCTCAATACAGCTGGAGATTTAAAATGACAAACTCACTTACTGGTCAAACATAGTAGCCGTGTTGTGTTGTTAGACCTTTATACATTTGAGTGAGTGTGTGTGTGTGTGTGTGTGTGTGTGTGTGTGTGTGTGTGTGTGTGTGTGTGTGTGTGTGTGTGTGTGTGTGTGTGTGTGTGTGTGTATGGCTACAACTGTCCAAATACCTGAGGTCTGCCTAATTACTTCAAAGCAGCTGTGAGGTTTACAAAGCATATCATTCTCACCTCAGCTTCATATATACAATATGCGTAAATCTGTACGAACACCAAAATATCTGCGGTTAGCTACACAACTGGAAGGCTTCCAAGTTAACACGGAGCAGAGCTGTCACTTTTTACTCAACTTCATTTAAGGTATTATATGCCGGGTGTGTTTGTGGTGTATTTTTTAAGTGTGTGTGTATGCAGCTTTCACATCCCCAAACCGCATAATCCGACCTTCACAGCAGACTGAGTGGTGTGTATTTCACATTTCAAATACCTGCGGTCTGCTTTTACAGCCAGACATTTTAGAAGCAGTAAAATTAATCTGCAGAAGGCATGCGCACAATGTGTCTGTGTTCATTGTGCTTCTAAGAGACAACATGTGTGGATGTGAAACTCCATAAATAATGTCAGCTGTTTCACTTTCCACATCTCAAACATTTCATTCAGATATACAGCTTCATGTCTGAGTACAGATTGTAGTGTGTAGGATCATAGAGATAAGGAAGGTGTGTTTTCAGTGGCTGTGTGTATGTTTTTTCATACCGATGACACTCTTGGCGAAGGAGGCCCTCTTCAGCGTGGCTAAGCCCAGGTCCCCTATCTTCACGGAGCCTGTGGGCCCTGTGATAAAGATATTGTCACACTTCAGGTCCCTGTGGATGATGGGCGGGGCTCTGGTGTGCAGGAAGTGAAGGCCTTTGAGGATCTGTCTGCACCAAGAACGCAGGACCTTGATTTTCATCACCTTGAAACGCTTCAGGTAGCTGCAGGACAAAGGAACATCACACATAAATACATGTCGTTCAACCGCAGATTAAGTGTACAAAAATACACAAAGAGCTGCCGGTTCAACGCCACCACATATTCAAAAACTGTGCATTCTGTTCAAGTGGCTTTTGTTCTTCACAGCAACTGCCTATTACTTTTCTCTTTTAAAGGACACAAGCTTAAAAACACACGTGTCCTATGCATTTCATTTTTTATTCATATTATTGAGTTTTAGAGACACTCTAAATATTTAACAGTAATATCCTTTTTGCAAGACCCTGAAAACCATCAATGCATGATTGCATTATTTCAAATCAAAGCTTTGAGAGGCAGACAATAGTCAGATAAGATGCAGTAACAAAACCCAGATAATGAGCCAATTCAAGATCAAAGCTTACAACCAAAGTGGATTACTGTAAAACAATTCCAGCTTAAAAGATAAAGACTCACACAGACATACATGTGGGCATAAACACTGACACACACACACAAAATAGACAGGACGTCACTGACAGACATTCTGGCATCTGCAGGGTAAGGCAAGGCAAGGCAAGTTTATTTATATAGCACTTTTCAACACAAGGCAATTCAAAGTGCTTTACAAAAAATGAAAGACATTAAGAAAATGGCATTTAAAATCAGTCATTAAAAAGAAAAGCTAATAAAAGAAACATTAAAAGAAAAAATACATGGATAAAAGTTACAGTGCAGTCTAAGATATGAATAGTTCAATTAAAAGCAGCGACAAAAAGAAAAGTCTTCAGCCTGGATTTAAAAGTAGTCAGAGTTGCAGCGGACCTGCAGGTTTCTGGGAGTTTGTTCCAGATATTTGGAGCATAATAACTGAACGCTGCTTTACCATGTTTAGTTCTGACTCTGGGGACAGAAAGCTGACCAGTCCCTGAAGACCTGAGAGATCTGGATGGTTCATAATTTAGCAGGAGGTCAGAAATGTATTTTGGGCCTAAACCATTCAGTGCTTTATAAACAGTGTTGGGACTGCTGTAACGCCGTCACTTTTGACAGTAACTAGTACTCTAACGCATTACTTTTTAAATTAAGTAACTCAGTTACCGTTACTACATGGTGCGTTACTCCGTTAGTTTTTTTTAATATAGTCAACAGCCAGGCGAACAGAGATGAGAACTGTACTTAAGTACAGTACTTGAGTAAATGTACTTAGATACTTCCTGTGTCACATGCGGAGACGGGCTGTGGGCGTGTTTGTGTTGTTTACTAACAAGACTATCATGGCGGCGGCGGAGCTCATGTCTAGTTTCTCCACCTGGAGATATTCTCACTATTTCACTTTTGTCGAGCACAAAGAAAAGAACGTTTTAGTTAAATGTAAGTTGTGTCTTGGCGGGTCAAAGATCCTATCTACTGCCCAAACCAGTAATTCAAATCTCTTAAAACATCTGCAAAAACAACATGCTGGGACGAAGCTAGTAGCTAAGACCACAGAGACTTAGCCGACGCCACTCCACCTCCACCTAAGCAACAGCGGCTGGATTTTAACCAAGGGACTGCTGGCCAGGGAAAAGTCGATAAAGCCATTGCACGGTATGTTGTAGAACACATGCAGGCTATTGCTACAGTGGAGTCACCCGCTTTCAGGGTGCTAGTTAGCATGATAGCATGTCCGGGCGGCACACGGCATATGGGACGGAAAACTTTTTCCAACTACCTGGAGAAAGAATATACAAAAATGGAAAGCCAGCTAATATCGATGCAATCCAGATTGCATATAAGGCATGTCAAGTTGATCAACAGATTGTATTATTCTCCAATGCAATAACAGTACTGAAATGAAGGCTATAAGGGCATTAATGGGAGCCCTTTTTGTAAGTAACTAAAACGTTACTTTTCACTAACGCATTACTTTTTTGTGTAAGTAACTAGTAAAGTAACTGAGTTACTTTTGAAATGAAGTAACTAGTAATGGTAACTAGTTACTGGTTTTCAGTAACTAGCACAACACTGTTTATAAACCAGCAGCAGTATTTTGAAATCTATTCTTTGACACACAGGAAGCCAGTGTAAAGACTTCAGAACAGGAGTGATGTGATCCACTTTCTTAGTGTTAGTGAGGACTCGAGCAGCAGCGTTCTGAATCAGCTGCAGCTTCCTAATAGATTTTTTAGTGAGACCTGTGAAGACACCATTGCAGTAGTCGAATCTACTGAAGATAAAAGCATGGACAAGTTTTTCCAAATCCTGCTGTGACATTGACAAAACTGTTTTAATGTGACTGTTGAAACTCAGGTCAGAGTCCATGACTACACCTAGATTTCTGGCTTTATCTGTTGTCTTGAACATTGCAGGCTGAAGCTCAGCGCTAACTTTTATACGTTCTGACTTGGCTCCAAAAACCATTACCTCAGTTTTATCTTTGTTTAATTGGAGAAAGTTCTGACACATCCAGTCATTGATTTGTTCAATGCACTTACTCAGTGTTTGAATTGGAGCATAGTCTCCTGGTGAAATTGTTACGTAAATTTGTGTGTCATCTGCATAGCTATGGTAACTTATTTTGTTGTTTTTCATTATCTGAGCCAGTGGTAGCATGTAGATGTTAAAGAGAAGAGGCCCCAAGATGGAGCCTTGAGGAACCCCACATGTCATATTTGTCAACTCAGATGTGTATTTACCTATAGAAACAAAGTTGTTTCTGTCCTTTAAGTAGGATTCAAACCAATTTAGAACCGTTTCCGAAAGTCCCACCCAGTTTTCCAGTCGGTCTAGTAATATGCTGTGGTCAACAGTGTCAAACGCAGCACTGAGATCTAATAATACTAACACTGTCTGTGTTTAAGTGGATGTCATTAAAGACCTTTACAAGAGCAGTCTCAGTGCTGTGGTTTGGACGAAAGCCTGACTGGAACACATCCAAACAGCTATTTAAATGCAAGAAATTACTCAACTGTTGAAAAACAACTTTTTCAATGATTTTACCTAGAAATGGGAGGTTTGATATGGGCCTGTAATTGTTCATTACTGAAGCATCTAGATTATTCTTTTTTAAGAGCGGTTTAATGACTGCAGTTTTCAGGGCCTGTGGAAACATACCTGAGTGAAGAGATTTGTTTACTATATGAAGTAGATCTGAGGCCATGCAAGGCAAAACATCTTTAAAAAATCCTGTTGGAATAATATCAAGGCAGCAGGAGGAGGATTTCAGAAGTTGTACAGTATAATGTCCTCTAGGTTTTTTATCATTAATCTGATGGAATTGTGTCATGGTGTTTGAATTGATGTTAAGTGGACACAGAGACAACACATTTGCTGTTCCAGTAAGACACTGATATCATGATGACATACTAAGACAAACAGATTTTGCCTTATTTTACATTTAGTTAACAGATATCTGTTTCAATTTGGATACAAACAAGAGAATGAGAGACAGCCATTTGTTTATGTATTTGACTATTTAAAAAAGGAGAATAAATTGAAGCAGCCATTTAAACATTTAGTAAATGTTGCATTCATATAAAGGAAAAAATCCCATTACAACATAATGTAAATGTCCCACTCCAAGCAACTTGTAATGAAACGATAACAGCCATGGTAATGAACGTCATTAGAGCCTTTTGAATGTGCTTTCTAAGTGGGAGCTGCCCATTATCCTCACCCCCATGGGTGGAAGGCAGGGAGGCTTCACAGAGCTGACACAGATCCACAGCAGTGGGGGATCACATCGTTTGTACGTGTGGGAAAAACCCTCCTGATTTGATGAAAAGACTTCAATCAATCTTTGAGAACTCTTTCACAATTTATGACTTCATTTGAACCTGAAACTGTTCCCAATTTTCTCCAGTCAGGTGGAGACTTGTTTGTGTTTCTCTGTCAAATAAAAGAGCTCATCCTTGATGTATTCACTGCGTTTAATTCAATGTCCTTGCTGCTAAATCTACACACGGTGTTGTTGAGTAACTGGCAGCTGAGTAAAATGCTCAGGAACTCTGCAAAACAGTTTTGACTGGCAGTGAGCTAAGATCCAGACTGCAGGTAAAAGCTCAGGTGGACTCTGTGTCATAATCAGAGCAGATTCAAATGCATTAATAGGTGGCATTTAAATTAGAATTTAAATAAGCAATTACTTGTCTGTGTTTAAACTCCATTGAGGGAATATTACCAACGCTAATGGCATGACTAACCCTGTAAAACGATGACAGCATGATGGGGTCTAATCACCAGACTCCTCACCTTTCTTGAACTTTATATTTGTTCAGTTTAAACCATTATTGAATGAGTCTCTCCTGCATTATATAGACTCTATATAATGCAGGAGATACTCATTCAATAATATTATAGAGGCAGTTACATGAGAATCAGGCCGGCAACAGACAGGGTGTCCTCTCTTCTGTTCCTCTGATGAACTGTAGCTACACAGGGGTTATTGGCTATACTACAGTACATACTGACACCAGGTGCAGTTCACTGTGAACAACATTAACTTGATAACAATCAGTCAGCCCATTCCTCCTACAGTGGAGTAGAACCACATTAGGGCTGAACGAATGATGTTTTTCATATCAATTATTGAGTATTTTCTCCAGAAAGCAACATTGTTTGGTCTAGAAATTCTCCAGAAACCACTGAAAAGGGTTTCTCAAAGCTTCATGTCTTTGAGAGTTAAAACTGCTTATCTTTTCTAAACAATGGAAAATACATTTAATTGATTACAGCGTGAGATGAAGGAGAAGCACATGTTGACAAAATGTCACTCTGGACTGGAGAAACATGTTTATTTATTGACTTTTCATTCCTGTATAATAATTTTGCGCAAAGATGGCACTGTTTGTCAGAGCACTTCATCCTTCTGGGATTTCATGAAGAACAGCTCCAACGCCTGTGTGTATGGGAACGCCTCTGGTGCTGGTCCATTAACTGCCAGTGTTTCCCACAGATCTGAAATATACTTGGTAGCGGGGGGGGGGTTGAGGTGACGTGCAACAACATTAACCTTTCCTTTCCGTTGGTCGCTTGTTAGCAGACCCTTCCCGCGATGGCAGAGCGAACAGGTACAGGTACAGGCAGGGTCCATAATGATAGCCCTATAGTTTAAATCTACTACCCACACATGATCATATGGAAATGGGTTACTATTTAAAAAAATAAATGTATTTATAAATGTATTTAGGAACCTATCCATGTGATTTTTAGTGGGGGTCGACCTCAAATCCTCCAGGGGGGTCCAGGGGCATGCCCCCCCCCCCCCCCCCCCCGGTAAGATTTAATTTTTTATTTTGGAGTTAAATGCATCAATCTGGTGCATTTTGAGGGGAAAATAAAGAGACTAGATCTATGGAAACACCTATATTAAACAGAACTGTATACATTTCAATAATCATAAAATCATGGCCATAACCAATAACATACCATTTCCAATATGAAAAAAACACTGAAACTTGTTTATTAATTTATTTTTGGTTCATTTATAGTTGTGAGTGTGTCTGTGCTCCTGAATCAGCCTCTCCTGTCTCCCTCCTCTCCCCCCTGCTCCTCTTTGAGGCAGAAGCAAAGACTAGTTTTCTCTCAACAAGTTTTAAAAGTGTATCTTACCTTTTTTCACCTAGTTAACTTTTTATTTATTTATTCATGCATATTTTACTAATCACATTACATTTCATTTAGCTGACGCTTTTATCCAAAGCGACTTATAATGACCGATTACAGGGACATTCTCCCTGGAGTAACTAAGGGCTAAGTGCCTTACTCAAGGGCACACTAGTGGTGGTGTTCCTGGCGGGATTTGAACTCACAGCCTTCCGATCTTCAGCCCACCCCATTAGACCAATCACTACCCTCTCAAATGGAAATATGTGTTTACATAAATGGTGACCACACCGTTTGAGACCCACTGAGAACTTAGACTAAGTTAACTATCTAAACACTCAGAGAGTCCTTTACCTCACCTGAGCTGAGGTTATCCCGAGCTTGAATGACACACAGAGACCAATCAAGGGCTTTGATTTATGATCTGTATGACAGTGGCCATGTCGGCAGGCCACATCATGTGGACAGCCAGTCACCCTGTGTGAGGCAGGCCATTTAACAGGCCAGAAGGAGGCGAGATCAGAGCAAGGGAGCAAGGGATCATTGTCCACAAGTTAATCGATCGCAGATGGCGTCGTGGTCACGGACGAATAAAAAAAAAAAAATTATAAAAAAAAACAAACCTAAATGGGTCGCAAAATATACTTGGGCGGCCGTTAATATACCTGGGCGGCCCACCCTGCATGGACACACACAGATAAGGGGCCTCTAACTGATGCTGGTCAGTGTCTCCATCCTGACCGCCACCCTCCCTTCCTATCAGTCCTCCCTCTCACCGTCTCACTCTTTTCCAGCACCTCAGCACACAGCAGCGCCTCTCCTTTCTGAGGCTGCCTCTGGAGGACAGCCAGACCCCGTGCAGCCGGATCCTGTGCATATATGTACATGCATTCACCACATGTACAGTGAGGGACTGTTTAAAGGGCACATTCCCAAGAGATGCCTTTCTTTTGTATCTTTCTCAAACATGCTAGATCAGATGCAGCATGGCAAACATCGGAATATTGTAATACCTATATATCCAGTGGAGGGTGCTGCTGTGCTGCTGGATTAATGCTCTGTCTAACTGTGGTCACAGGTGTTTCATTAGTTTGTCACTCTGCCTTGGACCTAAAACCAGCATATCTAGTTATTCATTTGACCTTTGACTTAGTATCTGTCATCTGTTCCACCTCTTTAGCTGACTGTCTCAGTGTCAGCTCCTCAGATTGTTCACTTTCTTCTTTCCTCTTTCTGTGACTCTGCATAAAACTAGTCTGTACCCACCGCCCCCCCACACGCCTGGCTTGGTCTCTCCCTCTGTCTGGAATGAGAGGAATCTGCAGCAGAAGCAGCAGCTGGCAGGTGGGCCCATGTCCCACCATGCATTGCGTGGGGCACGGCGTGCGCCACACACCCTGCATTTAGCCTTTTATTGTGTGAGGAGCTCAACAATCACATTGTCATTCATGGACACACATCTATTCTGTACAGGGGAGTGGCATGCAGTCATGGCATGGACAATGACACAGATGCATTGATTCACTACAGAACATTTTGGGGAGGGGCGACACTGACAGACCCCCCTAATATCAGCATTCAAACCAGAGATTTACAGCTCACCACACACAGAGAAAGGATTCTCCTCATACTTCTGGAGATTCTCATCTTATGTTGGGCATTTGGTGATGACACACCTTACTTGGGAGGTGGATAGATATTGATTCATTACAGTGCATATGGGCAATGCCATTTCACTCATAAAATGTAATCTGTACATAGACAGACATTAAATCAACCCCATAAAGACACAGGCACATACTGTACATGTAATAAGTCAGTAACAGGAGCTGACCCACTAACAGCTGCACTGCCGGGATGTGATGTGCTGAGATGAAAATGAAGAGGAAAAGATGCATATTAGGTTGACAGGAAAGAGGAAGATCCAGGTGTTAACCTTAGTGGGACATTTCAACAAAAAACTGGCGGTGAGTCATCATCCATAATGACGGTGCTCTTTAGAAGCAGGGGAGAGGAGGTTGATAGGAGTGTGTGTGCAGATTCCCTGTGAAAAGTGTTTCACATGATAACGCATGACGTATAGTCTTTGTATTACATTTAGACAGCTTTTCTGTTGTACCAACTGAAAACATAGTTGATCTGCCTTTCCAAATTACACAGCAATAGTGAATAAACAGAGGCAGCTACAGAAAAGACCCTTTTACCTCTCATGTACTCACGTTTTAAGTGTGCCAGATGTCATGAGCTCTGTGACCAGAACAATACATTTCTTTCCTTTGCATGGGCCCTCCCAGGAGTCATAGAAGCGGACAATGTTAGGATGCTGGAGACCCTTCAACATCCCGGCCTCCTCTTTGAAGCGCTGACGCTCCGACTTGGATAGTTTGCGATCCTGCACACAGGAAAGAAGAGGAAAATGAGTCATAAATAAATCACAAATACTAAGGAAACATTATCAGGAATCTAGAAAGCATTTAACTGAACAAAACATGTATGTATAGAACAACTCTATCATAGAGAGAGCGATGGCAATCAAGTTAAGAGAGTAGAGGGTTTAAGGGGCGGAGAGTCAAGCTAATCAACAAAAGGAACAGCATTGGATAATAACAACTTCTTTTACTCTGACGCAACATCGCGAGAATGCAGATGCACTTTCAGATGCCATATAGTAATTACATGCTGTACCAGAGTAGGATGTGGATAGGGATACAACAGTAGACTGCTCTGTTATCTCAACTCAAAGAAGCCACGGAAATCTGTCAGAGTGAGACTACATGTTTGATCGATTCCTTTTCGTCGTGAAGTACGTGCTTCATTTTTCTGAGATTTACTTTGTGACACATGGTTTGAAACAATTTGTATAGATCGACTGATTTGACTTGCAGGAGGGAATAAATGGGAATGAATGTGTTGATGTCTTCTTTCTTATTTCCCATATCTGATATGACTATGACTTGTAACTCCACTGTTCTCATAGGGAGTTTGTAGACATGGATGTTTTTCCTCAAGTACTAAATGTACTTTCTGTGGTTTCATTTGAACTGTTTGCTATAATTATATCCAATGTAAAACATGTAAGTGTCCGTGCTCATAATGCTACACTTAGAAAATTACAGAAATGACAGAACCGAAAAATATTACAATTTGAGATGATGGCACCAGAAACATGTATTATTAATGACTGACACCTTGAGGGCGATTTCCTCCCAGATCGCACCATCCCACCAAGAAGCACTCTCCTAAAAAAAAGGAACTTCCAATCCACAGCTGTCCTGTGTGTCCTTCATACTTTGTTTTGTTTGGATCTGGCCGATAACATCGGCACCACGCTTTAACTGAGTCTTTATTAGCAGCGGTCCTAGCCATTCAGCGTGACCCAAACAAGCGGAAGTTACTGTCAACATTCTTCCATCCCGCAGACGTCAAGCTTCTTAGAAATGTCCCGCTCACACACTCTTTAATGGGCATTCCAGCTCTACCACTGACACCTCAATAAACAAATATGCAACGGGAAGTGTGGGCGTGTCGGAACCTTTAAAGACGTGTGAGTGTGTTTGCATTTATACATCAACATGTGTGTTAAAGGTGTTATTTGTCTCAAGGAGAAAACTAAAAAGCCACTATTATTTTGTTTGGCACAAGTATTAGGTATTCGGCTTGTTTATCAGCTTTAGAGGGTAAGCTTAGTTGCCTTGTCTGACTGTTTTTGCACATTGATGTTTCTTTTTCTTCTTCAGCTCTGTGTCTAACCACAGGTGACACATTTAGCTCATCAATGCACCAAGAATAAAACATAGTTGCCTGAAAACGACAAAATAAGGTCTAAAAACACAAAAAAGATTTACAACAAAATATGGTCTCAACTTCCCATCTGACTCTAAGTTCTTAAATGATCCATGCAGAATAACAAGAGATATTCGAGCGTTGGAAAGAAACGATGACACACATCCAGAACATTTAATAATGCCTGTGACCCTATTAGAGGATGAAATGACAGGAACGTGAACAGACGGATTGGTTTGGAGACAAACACAGAAAGAGCAGCAGGAGTGACACAAAGGCTGTTTGTTGGATAAAAGACACAAAAAACTGAGTAAATTACAGTGGGAGTTTTATTTTGTATTTTTAGAAGCAATTGTATTTTCAAAAGGATGCAAGATCAGACGTTGGAGGTTAGACTACAACATGTCAGGATTATCACCATGACAACCAGTTTTAAACAGAAGGGCACATTGTCTAAAATTAATTGTAGTTTTTTCTTCAATAAATCCAAAATATTCAAACAGCTTTCATATATATATATATATATATATATATGTTGACTTTTTTTTTTTTACATTGCATTGTTTTATTTGAGTGCTAGATTTTAATATGTAACAAAAACACATGTTTTTAAAGCTACAGTAACACCAAATCCCAAAATGTTGAAGTAAAGTGGTACTTTATCTCCGACCAAACAGCGCTGAGGATTCTGCCAGGTCACGTGTGCAAGTCTTATTTCATGTTATAAAGCTATTAGGAAAACCTTGTGAGCTGCTTCACAGATTAGGACAATTCTCTGAGGTGATGATCTCATATTGTCACATTGTATAACCCGGGCCTCACCTATATCATATGATTTACACACACTTTACACAAAGACCGGGAGAGAGAAAGTCTGAAAGCTTCAGTGTGGTTTTAAGTGCATTAATGTGTGTGTGTGTGTGTGTGTGTGTGTGTGTGTGTGTGTGTGTGTGTGTAATGGCACGTAAAAGCTTATCCTTTCATCCTGTAGCAGCTACTTCACTGATGATATCCCATTAGTAACTGACACACAGAAACATTCATATGCTTACCAATCCATTCTCTAGGCTTTGGCAGTATCCAGGGAATTCAGGAAAGAAAAGTATGATTTTAACATCAAATAAACAGATGCTCTTCTTTCAATCCAACTGATGATGCTGGGTTTCCGCCCATTTATCACAAGCCTACAGAGCCAAAGCTTCAGGGATTTGTACTAGTAGGGGTCGACTGATTATCGGCCTGGCCGATTATCGAGGCCGATATTCCGCATTTTACAGATTATCGGTATCGGCCTTTTTTCAATCAAATTGCCGATACAACTTTGGCTCTGATGCGGCCGTTTCTCTGGCTGCAGTCACCACTGTTCACGAGCAATGTCCCGCTCACAGCGCTATCTGATAGGCTATTACTAAAGTGTCAATCAATACTGAAGATTCTCCGGGCTGCAGCCAGCCAGAGAGGCGGGACCTTCTCAGATTTCTGCACCACAATCTGGTGCTGCTGAATTGGGACTACTAAATGAGTGAGACTCAAATATCAGAAGTTCAGAACAAGTTTTAGTAGTTTTTATTTTTTTTATTTACTTTACTCAGGGTCACAGAGAGGAAACCAGTTTTAAGATGTTGAAAAGTTCATTAAACATAAAAAGGCATTTCAAAGAAGTTGTGTTATTCTACATTTCGACACCAAGATTTTCTGATTTTACTGCAAATGTATATCGGTTCCAAATATCGGTTATCAGTCTCCTTGATTAATAATCGGTATCGGCCTTGAAAAAGCCATATCGGTCGATCCATAATTTTTACACAAGTAGTGCACTCCTTTAAGGTACTCTTAAAAAAGTTGTGTGCAGAACATAAGCATGTATGCGCTTGAGAGAGGGGGTACGCACATGATCGTGAATGTAAAGTAATTTACTTATAGCTGTATTTTTTTTTATGCTTACCCCTTTCCTGTAGTGTGTTTTTTAGGTTTGTGTGCATGTAAATGGTCTGCAAAGGCTAAAATCCCTGTGTTCCCTACAGAGGGAGTTTCTCTCCCACACACAAAATTCATCCAAGGCTAACTTACAGTAATATGGACTTACTGTTAAAGTGGACCTGCTATTCTCAATTTAGTGACAAGCCACCCAGTTTAATGTAGTTCAGGGTTTTTTATAACTTTTCCTTTTGCCCTAAAAAAGCATTATAATTATGAAACACAATCATACATCTTCTACGCCGGTGTGATGACTGGAGAGTATGCGAAAAAAGATACAGCCCAAACCCAGTACTCCCGTTGTCTGAATCCCACTGTATTATGATCACATGACCCTGCCGGTGGTCACATGACAATAGCTTTTGGTCATCTGACTAACTGGAAGCAGACATTCCATTTCCCAGCAGCACTTAGTGATATGGGTGTTCAGGGTCTTTCTGTTAGACACCTCCCTCAGGGCAATCGAAGAAGAAGACTTCTCCCTCTCTCTCTCTTACTGAGTGTGAGTGTGTGTGAGTGTGTGTGTGTCTTCATAGATGTGAGCAGAGAAAGCAGACAGCAAGTCTAAGGGGGCTGCCTAATCCATTATTCCTTTTTCATTGTACTATAAATGGCTACACAACTCGAACATACAGTAGAGCAGGGCTTCTCAAACTCCGGACCAAGGTCCGGATCCGGACCGAACCGTAAATCAGTCCGGACCGAACCCTGTGTCCCCATTATAAAAAATAAAAAACAATTTTTTTTTTTTTTTTTTAATAAATAAATAATCTGATTCTGATGTAAATTAAAGTGGACCTATTATGCTATATTGGAAAAAATATATTGTAGGGCCATACCTATACAAATATAGGTCTGTGAAGTTTTTTGCTTAAAATACCAAACAGTTCACCCATTCTAGCCATGCTTCATACTGCTCTTTTGCAGCCCTGTTAGAGAAATGCGGATTTTGGGTCCTTAGCTTGAAAAAAAAAGAGGAGGCGGAGCTAATGCCTGATCAGAATTCTACCGGAGATAAAGTTAAATTCTGTTGTAATAAAACGCCATCCTGTTCTTATCCACATCAAGGATTATTTCTGAAACAGTATGGATCTCAAATGCTTTTTCTCTTGCGGGTTTATCACAAGGTGAGTTCCTTTTTTGATTTCCTGCTTTTTAAAACACATGTGCTCTCCAGTACAGGTTAGCTCTGAGTGTTAGCGAGGCTTGCTAATGTAAACAAAGACGAGATTACGTCCGAAACACGTCCAAAACACGTTCAAAACGGGTCAGGCATTGTTTCTGATAGTGCTGTGGGTCCGCTGCCGATTTGACGTCAGATTGGCGGCAAATCTGTATCCGCTCGTTGTAGCCTACCCCTGTTTTTCAAAGATTTGGGTACGGAGGAAAAGAGAGTGGGTTGTATTTTCTGACGCTGCCTGAGTTCCCCGACGCACCGGGGACACATATTTATGTATAAAATACATCAGAAAGTGCATTTTGCATGATAGGTCCCCTTTAATGTATATTGTCTTGTGTCTGACGCGTTCTGAGAATGAACGTGCGTATATTTACTTGTGTGCGCGAGTGTCACACGCATTTAAGTTAACCACAAGTTTACCTTGACTTTCTAATGCTTCTAATGCCATTTTTGCCGAGGTTCAAGGCATTGGCTACAGACAAACAGTGCCATTTCTCCCACTAGTTCAAGCCATACTGTACGTATGTATGTATGTATGTATGTATTGAATGTCTGTGTGTATACAGGGGCGCCGTTTACCGACAGGCAAGTGCTTGGACCAGAAGGGGGCCCCCAAATCAAGTAGATTAATCCTATCCAATCCAACTTTATTTATATAGTACTTTAAAACCTCCTGACCAAAGTACATGCATAGCGCGCCGAAACTGCTTCTTAATTTCAGTTTCGTTGCTCTGCTCCGGGGGTGTGTGTGTGTGGGGGGGGGGACTTTACTGGCATTGATCCGGACCATTGACCTTGTATAAAATTCACAAGTGGACCTTTAACAAAAAAGTTTGAGTACCCCTGCAGTAGAGGCTTTGTAGACATAGTAAATGCGTATGTTAAAGAAATATATATAAATAAACTAAATTATTGTTGGCATATTGGTATTTAAGGATTTAATTTGATCGATGGCTCATGAGTATTTCTGTTGACAGTGGTTATTTTTCTTTCTCTCTATCCCTGCTTTTCAGCTCCGAGCTTCAAAACATCATGAGACTCGAATTTGTCCAACTCATAAATAGGCACTCACTCTCCTCTCTATCTTTCATACACACACCTAAGCCCAGCTTCACTCTTTTGCTATCTTCTTTGAGCCTAACTGAGAACTAGAAATAAGCCAACTATACATCCCTGCGTAAGTGACAGCTCCAAGTCAGTCTGCCCTATTTCTGGACCCACACACACACACACCACACACACACACACACACACACACACACACACACACACACACACACACACACACACACACACACACACACACACACACACCACACACACACACACACACACACACACACACACACACACTACACACACACACACACCACACACACACACACACACACACACACACACACACACACACACACACACACACACACAACACACACACACACACACCACACACACACCACACACACAACACACCACACAAACACAACACACACACACACACCACACACACACACACACACACACACACACACACACACACCACACACACACACACACAGAGAACGTGAATCTGCAGTTTTAAAGCATTATTCAGCTTCCTGCAGCTAAAAGCTGACACCCTGTAATCAACGTGTCTCATCTGGACTCCCAACTGTGCTCCAACACTCAGTGATCATCTGCTCTCGTCTGCTTTGGTCTGTTGCTCTCCAGAGAGCCAGCAGCACACACACATCGACAGATGGATGGAGGTTGCAACGGGAGAAAACAGTGTGAGTGCCAGAAATTCAGACAATAAACACTCAGACATGTAAACTGGTACTCTGCTGTGTTACAACAAATACTATTAAGTGTTTACAATTTCTGGGTGCTGAAAGTCACAGGATGTTGTCTAAAGTGCTTATCTCTCCAGGGGCCAGTGGAAGCCTAAATATAGCATACATAGTTGCATAAGATTGTCTTTGTCACTTATATAAAACAGCAATTTGTTTTAACATAAAGGAAACATATCCATAGGAGAATATGAGAAGATTTGACACCCTCAGAAGATGTTTAATCCACAAAGTCATGTCAAAATGTTTACATTTAAGACCTGTTACATGCTGAAGAGTCTGTAAGTGTTGGCAAACCTACAACTGGACTGTTGAAAATGGGTGTGGTATTTCTAAGGAATTAGCATGAATAAATGTTTCTCTTTCCCATGAAAGATCCCATGACATTTAGCATGACTTGACAGTGACAGTTTCTGTGGAAGCTGAAGAATATTTGCTCAAGCAAAAACCCTCTTACCCAATCACATATTTCCATGCAACTGATATAGAGATAGTCAGTAGAGTTACATATCTGGATCAACATTAGCACTTTAGCTGCGTGTAAATAAAGAAATCTAGGAGTGCCTGGAGGACATTTCTTCAAATTTGACTTCTGAAATGACCTTTGTTTTAAGTCTGAATAATCATCGTTTGGTTTTTACCATGGAAGACGGGACATGGAGGATGATACATAAAGGGATCACACAAAAGTGGCACATATTTTATTTTATCATTTAATCCCAAAGAAAGCTTTGTCCCTTGTTGGATGCATAATTATGACAAAGCCGAGCCAACAAAATGCTTAACAAAACTCTTTCATTGCGGAATTAATTTAGAGATTATTTTTGTTAAAACCACATGATGGAAAGTACTCCGAGGTCTGCATCTGCCCCTGAAAATAAATGTATTTTTTTTCCTAATGACCTAATGGTTTAATATGAAAATACACACATAAAACCACTATTTGCATACTTTTTTCTACTGGAAATTAAACCATTTTTGGAATCCAACTTTACTTATACACTTTTCATCCCAGTTTCACTGAAATGTGTTGCTGACCCACTTCGATGTTCCTCTGATCAATGTTCCTAGCCCTGACCCAAATGTTGAAGAATGTCGGTCTGTAACTGGAGAGAAAGGTCCGGACCTGTAAATCTTGATTACATTAAGCCCCTGGGTCGCATGAATGAGCCGATTTGCTTCTATACACAGTGAAGACCTACAGTGAGCCTGCACGGGGGCACATGCATGAGTGTGTATCTTCAAGTGCATGAAAAAGACCCGGTGTGTTCCATTAGTATATAGCCTTAGTGTCTGTCAGACCCCCTGCACTCTGGAAACACTCCCCTGCAGAGAAGCACAAACCCCCTGCAGCACATGCTCTCACACACACACACACACAGCTTTGTGCACCAAAAAGACACACACAAGTTTTACCCTGCGCACAAAAACCAAAACCTCTCAGAGATCTTTACCACGGCCTGCTATGGCTAGCAGCAGAGAGAGCATCTGCTATGAATAAGAATAATTAGAATGATTGAAAAGAGGACGAATAAGTTCCAGTAAAAGTCAGAGGGGGAGGGAAAGTGAAGAGGACTGATGTCATCGTTTAAATCGACATTCCAGCAAAACGAAGGAAACACAAAGATTTGAGTTCACTAGTTCACACCCTCCTCTTGAGATTTTTTTGTTCGTTTTTCTCCTCTATTTATTGTTACTCTTTCCAACTGCCATGCTCACTCTTTGTCTCTACCATCACCCCACCTTTCTCCACCTCTTCCTATTTAGGTGGTTTTTGGTTTCCCATCAATCACCACTCCACATATTGCAGTAACCAGTGCCATGTGGCTTTGTGTGTGTGTATGTGTTAGTGTGTGTGTGTGTGTGTGTGTGTGTGTTGTAATCTGACCTATTTGTGGCAGAAAATCGGTCATTTAGGTAGAAAGGCATATTGCAGTTTTCAATGTGTTTGTATTCAAGAGAGAGGTTATTTCGTTCACGATTGTGTGGTTTATATGCAGTTAATACAAAAATGTAGATGACAAAAATAAAAAGATTTGATGTGTTTAAATGCACACAGAACTTCCTGTGATTAGGTATCACATTTCAGTAGATCAAAGATAGATAGAATATCTTTATTGAGAATTAAATAAAAGCAGTGATAGGTATTAAATGTACATATTTTACAAACTATGAATTTGAATATAAAAAACTAAAAGCAATTAGATATAACTGTGTACATAAATAGATGTTGAAAAGTAAAAACAAAAAAACATAATGGGACATATTGTTTTTTTCTGATTTGTAAAAGAAGGCACCACAAACAAACCTATTCATCAGGATGGGTTCACCATCAACTCTTGTGTGTGTACACTGTGTACTAACTGGTGTTAACAATAGGTCCCATCTCAGCCTGCCACTTACTCTGCAGCCTATTGTCTCATCTCTCTGTGACACACACACACACACACACACACACACACACACACACACACACACACACACACACACACACACACACACACACACACACACACACACACACACACCACACACACACCACACCACACACACACCACACACCACACACACACACACACACACACACACACCTCCTCTTGCTATTTCTTTTATATGTTTCCACTCACTAGCATTTACTCACTGTATTTTTTCTCGCATGTTTCTGTGAAGTGGGATTTCTGAAGAATACAATCAGAATGCATTTCAGAGACAGCCTCTCTCTACCACACCAGTCACTTCAGCCACTTGATGGCGTGGTCTAAGGATACTGAGAGGAAATGTGACGATGATGAGAGGACCTGGTGCTGTAAAGCGCTTCCCCTCAAAAGTGTTCATCCTGAGCAGAACAGCACGCCATGCACAGCAAATCACATCATGCCAGGAATGACCCCACATTTGGAAGTGAAAAGAGATGTCTTGCCAGACTTCCAGAGCTCTTTCTGTGAACATTTCTGTGAACCTGTGACCTTCAACTTGCAAAACATCGTCTCTAAACCAATAATGCACAAATCCCGAATCAGCTGAGCGGACCTGTTCCAATATCTGGGACTATAATAAAGCTCTATTCATTGATTGTGGTTTTGATGAAAATGATTAGCAACCAACAATGGCCTCCTTTGTGGCACAAACAGGAAACAAAGATCTAATGAAGTCACATGAAATAAACAGGGATTCAGAGATTTACAGTCAGATTAAAAGGTATTTTTGTGTTATTTACTTCAGCTTTATTATTACATTAGTATTCCAGGAAGATTATCAGGAGAAATCCTAAATACATTTGGATTTTCTGGATAGGACAGAATGTGTTTGTAGAGAAAAAGGAACATTTGAAGTACAGGATAGTGCTGTAAAATAAATGTTTTATCCATTACAATTAAAATGCACTGAATTATTTGATAATCATAGCTTACAAAATGCCTGTAAAAAGTAGCATCTATTTTTTCCTTGTTTGATACAATAGGCTGTAAAAGGCTCTTTGAAGTGTAATGAAGATTCATTCGAAACACGAGACATACAAAAGAAAAGGCGGTCGTTTATCAGGCCTGCCTTGAAGGGGGGTACTGCGAAGGCTCTGAACTTTGAAGAATGTGACCCTTTTAATAGAGAAGGCAATGTGTCATGTGTCAAGTGTGAATTAAGCATTTGTGTACCCAAGTTCTAAACTATAATGAATGAACTTTAGACTTTTAAGAGCAAAAGTGTCGAAGTATGTTTGCGTGTACAAGGTTGCAGTCTTAATATAGCATACGTCCTTCTGCCTTCTTATTAACACATCTTAAATAAACAGACTATGTCAACAGATATAATCCACGCCACAATGTCTGCAGCTCAGACCTTTAAATCTTTTTCCCTATCAAGACATTTAAGTGAGTAACAATGACAAATAAAAGCACTTAGGGGATCCTATACGTATACTGTGGGAGGATCATGGACACAATCCCTACTAAAGCCTGCTAAAATACCAACAGATGCTACCAAGTTCATTTCCAAGAAACACTAGAAATCCACATGTGCGTATTGCTTGTAGTGTTTGTTTCTGTGTGATTAGGAGGGCTTATGTGCACGTCTCCCAGGCTTCCACAGGGTGTAAGTGAGGCCGTATGGCGAGGTCCTGACTGCTGCAGTAACTGATGATCTAACACAGGGTTAGAGAGGGCTGTCCCAGATACACATATTACATCATCTTTGGAGGACTATCCCTTTACACTCCATTAAATCACTATGAACGCCCAGGCTGAACTTTAGCACTTCTCAGGTTTCTCTTTTAAAGAGCAGCAACGGCCATTGCCATCCAATCAAGAAGCAGCACTCTGTGTCTCTAGTATATTACTGGAAAACAATATGGATGCTCGACTGTAGTGATCCGCTGGTGTCAGCTAAGTGTGGTGGAAAAAGCTTCCTAAGTGATTATTCACCAGTGTCATGTTCACTCGCCTTTTGTGTGATATGATTCCTTCATTATTGAAGTGCATGCAGAAGTTAAAAGAGCTGATAGAAGTCAAGGTGCTAATTGCTCAGGTGACAGGCGTACTTGTTCCACCTTTTTTGTTTTGGTGTTGTTTTGAAAAAGACATGCATTATATACTTTTTAAATGGATATTAACAATGAATTGGTCCCATATTCTCAGTCCTATATGAGTATTGGCCTAGAAAACTCAAATACATGTTGTTATCTTGTCTATTACTTGCCTAAATCCATGACCGCTATCAATCTCAGACTGAGCAACATACCAGTTTGAACAATGACGGTATTCAATATGAAATGCAGAAGAAGTGGAAGAAGTATTTACACTATCTCCATAACAAGTGAAAGTCCTGCATTCAAAATCTCACTTACTGTAGGTAAAGTACAACAGTTGTACCAGCTAAATGAACTTAAAGTATCAATAGACATGCACTGGTGACATAAAGCATATTCCTGCTCACAGCTTTATTTCTTATATTATATCTTATATTTAAGACCATTGACCTTGTATTTGTCTGCTTTGTTACTAAAAGGACTATCACCTTTTTTCCCCTTCATTTTAAAACATGATTCAAATGTACACGGTATGGGCCAGTTTACCAGGGAACTACTTTTTTGTTATTATTCCGTGACAGAAAACAGATTTTAGGCCGAAGACAGAGAGGACACTAAAGATATTCTAGTAAAAACCTTGTGTTGAATATTTAAAGCAATGAACATTTATAGTAGGTCAGCCTAAAAAATACTTTTAATGGTAGAGTAACCAAGTGTCTGTTACTCCTCATACTAACTAAATCCCTGAAGTGATATAAACACACACACACACACGTACCATACACACACAGTGCACAAGCACACATGCAAGAGTGAAAACAAAATAAATAGTCCCATCCACACAATATGCATAAAAGAGGGATTAGCTGATGTCAAGAGAAAAGGAAAGTGGAAAGAGATGAGGGAACGAGACAGAAGAGAGCTGGAAATGAGGCGGCTATGGACTGGTAGAAGTACTGTATGGTAGATTACAGAACAAACAAGCTAAAACATCAAACGTATAAGTCCACACTCCTTTGCCCCTCCATATCACGGCGTGCCCGCGCCCCCCCCAGCGCTCCCCTCTACAGTATGTCTCTCTGCCCTTTCCTCCCCTCAGTGGCCTAGATTTCCTCTGGTTAGACGATATGAGGGAGAGGAACTGATTTAGGCTCCTGCTCTGACGCCCTCATCAGAGAAGTTAAGCAGATACATGCTACCCATAGAGCCGTGACCGACCACTGGACGGCTCCAGAAGCAGCCCAATGTACACGTGTGTGTGTGATGGTGTGTGTCTCTCTGTGGGTCTATGTGATGATTGACTGTGGTTTTGTTACATGCAGGTTTTGGGGTTAATTTGTTCCAGATGTGAGTCGATTACTGCCAAGGCACACACTGCTACACAGACATTAGCCTAGTTTTCCCTCACTTTTGATCTACACTTCACTGATTTGAAGCAGACACATTTCAACTGAGGAATGTCCAAAATATATGTTAACATCTGTGACGTGATGGCTACACTTGGGTGTACTCCCATACACAACCTCACAAATTCATTAGAAAAAATCCTTTTAAGAGGACATAATAAAGATTGAATATATAAGTAATACAGATGCAGACACTGTGCACATTGTGACCGACAAAACAGGCGAAGACTGCAAAGAGGAGGGGTGAGAGCAGAAGTGAGGAAGGAAGTGGGGTTACAAGAAGAGGAAATGGGCATATTTGTCCTCTGAAGTCTTTCCTGTGGGGACGACACACAATGCAGAAATGTTCCTTACAGTGCCCGATATCTCTCATCATAAAAACAAAGTGAGTGATAAACAACATATTTTAACAGTGACAATTAGAAGAATGTTTTTGAGGAAACTGTGCGAGAATGTGCAGGCGTAAATGGATGGTTTCAATAACAACAGTTTCCTTGAAAGCATAAGACAAGCCAACCATACAGACCCCTGGAGAGCAGATTTATATGGACACAGAGGGGAAGAGAAAAGACAAGGAAGGAGGGTTGGATTATATCACACACACACAGTGTAGGGTTACTGTAGAGGTGCCTCTCTGTCTCAATAATGCCTCGCAGAGAGAGAGATGTCAATGTCACAAGGACTGAGTGAGTCACGCTAACATCAACCACAAACACACACTGTCTTCATGAAGAACAACTCACACATGTTGGACGTGAGGGTTGATGCTGCTACACACAGCTGGTCTACTTCAGTAATAGTGCCATTAGTCAGAGCACTTCATTACAAGTAAAAGTCCTATATTCAAAATGAATGTGACTTAAGTAAAAGTGCAAAAGTATTATCAGAAAAATGTACTCAAAATATCAAAAGCAATCATAGGGGATCAAAATTGCCATCATCTGTGTATATAATTGTATTTACAGTATATATGTGACATTTCTGGATAATATTGCTGCATCCAGTAGCATGTTACTGTTGTAGACAAACACAGTCCTGATTCACTTTTTGTTAAATATTTAAATAATCTGACACTTTGTGATTCAAAGATTTAGTCCACTAGTTTAATTTTTAGAGATGTATTTTGTTAAAAGTAGCTAAAGCTGTTAAATAGATGTAGTGGAGTAGAAGTATAAAGAAACGTGGAAATGCTCAAGTAAAGTACAAGTACCTCAAAATGGTGCTTAAGTACAGCACTTGAATAAGTAAAGTAAATGTACGTAGTTACTTTCCACCTCTGTTGCTACATGAATACTGAGGTTTGCAGGCTGGGAGGGGGAGAGAGGAGATTAGGAGGTGGGAGTGAAGACAGTTCAGATAATGAGCTGTCAATTGAGACAAAAGCAGAATTGAATGACTTCATAATGAGCCTCATTCTTAGAAAATATAAGTATAATATTAACAATGAGGCCTCACTTCATGAGACTAATTCACACAGTATGTAACAAGCTTCTTCCGGAGCCAACTATTAAACTAAGATAACCGCAGGGGCTGATTTAAAGTTTTTAACAAAGGCACTTTTATAAAAGGAGAAGTTAAAAGGTGTATTCAGAAAGTGACAGGAGGAACTGGTTGTTATATTGCATGACATGAACTGTTATTCATCTCACCAACTTCTCAAACATTCCATTTGTCTTTTTAAAGTACACTGTTGCCCATAAAGTTTTTACAGACATATTCCTCTTTACAGATGTTAATCCAACTTTATGGGCAACAGTGTACATTAAGAAAGTCTGAGCATGTCTGAGCATGAAATGTGTCATTTGTTCTCTTGCATGTTATCTATTACTACAATATAGCCAACCATGTTTCTACCCTTTCAGTATTACAATTCATTTTCCAAGTTAGGACAGCAGGTTTCCTAAGTAACCATAACACAAACATTGCTAGCAGTTTTTCTCAATATAGTTCAACATGTGACCCATTTTGTAACCTGACCCAAAGCGTAAGAAACAAGAAAGTTAGCTATTTCAGCTGTCTTTACTTTAGAGTAATGGTTAGCAGACTTTCTTATAGGGCGAGAAGCTGGATAATTACAATAATGTACAGCGCTGTCGCCTTTGAAAGGAATCCATGTAATTAATCACACGGTACATCTGGCTGCAATTACATTTACAAAGACCTGGACAATAGCTGAACTTCTACCAACTGTACATTTGCAGACACACACTGAGGAAGTGTACACGTTTCATTGTGCCTATAACCCATTTTACACCTGAGCAAGGCGTGTATGTGAGGTCAGGTATAAAAGGTGTCCAACTTTCTCTTTGGAAACAATGAGCGATGACAAAAAGATTTTGAAGCCTTAGTTAACACAATTGCTTCTTAAAATATCCAAACAATGAAGTCAGGCAAAGGAAAGGAAGAGACACTGAATAAGACAATGAGACAGATTCCTTGTACAGTAGCGCCTAGGGTTGCAAAGGGGCGGAAAGAACAGAACAAGTTAATTATTTTATTGAACAATTATTTGTTTCATTGAAGAACGAAAACAGGAATGTTGAGTTAAATATTACTCATCTGTGTATGTGATGGAGGAATGCACCGTGCCTGTGGGGGTGTGGTCTCAATAGCCATGCAGTAAGCAGTGTGCTTCTCTGGTCCCCTCCCCAATCTGATCAATGATGACATGTATAGCCGCATGTCATCATTTCAGCGCTGGTTGTCTTGGTGGTGCCCAGCAAACAATGTGGGCTTCGTAAATATTTGGACAGCCTTCTGGGGAAAACCTGGTCTGATTAAGAGAGACGGCATTCATCCTATACTTTGGAAGGTGCAGATCTAATTTCGACAAACATTTCAGGGCTTTGTGGACTTAATCCATGACAAACTGAAGTTGAGACCAGGAGGCGGAGTCGCAGTCTTACATGCTTCTCTGCGCTCTCTCCTAGGCAGTCATCCATAGGAATCCCGAACCCAAAAAAACCCCAATATTAGCGGTGTGTGTGTCTGCCCAAGGACAAGTTAAGGTAAAACCTAATAGAGGTGTCATACATAATAACCTAATAAAAGTAAATGTAACAACTACTACAGTGCAACAAAACAGGAAGATTAAATGTGGTCTCTTAAACATAAGATCTCTAGCATCTAAAGCAATATTGGTAAATGATTTAATATCAGATTATAATATTGATATATGCTGTCTCACTGAAACTTGGTTGAGACATGAAGAATATGTCAGCATAAATGAGGCCACTCCACCCAGCCATATCAATACTCATATTGCCCGAGGCACGGGCCGAGGAGGTGGAGTTGCAGCAATCTTTGACTCAAGTTTACTTATCAATACTAAACCAAAATTAATTTATACCTCCTTTGAAAGTCTCGTTTTTAGTCTTACGCATCCGACCTGGAAAACTTTGCAGCCAATCTTATTTGTTACAGTTTACCGTGCACCAGGTCCTTATTCAGAATTCTTATCAGAATTCTCTGAGTTTTTATCAACTTTGGTACTTAAAACAGATAAAGTAATTATCGTAGGTGACTTTAATATTCATGTTGACGAAGATAAAAATAGCCTTACTGTTGCATTTAACTCTATATTAGATTCTGTTGGTTTCTGTCAGAGTGTAAATAAACCAACCCACTGCTATAATCACACTCTCGACCTTGTTCTGATTTATGGTATTGAAATTGAGCAACTATTAGTCGAACCGCATAATCCTGCTTTATCCGACCATTTCTTAGTAACTTTTGAAGTACTGTTACTAGACTACAAAGCCTTAGTCAAAAGCTCCAGCTGCAGAAACCTATCTGTCAGTACTGTAGCCAAATTTAAGGAAGAGATTCCACCAATACTTAACTCGATAGCATGTCTGCATGTAAGGGAGGAAACGTATACAAAATGTACACCACCCCAAATGGATCATGTTGTTGATAGTGCTACAGATGCGCTGCGAATAAAATTAGACTCTGTTGCTCCTTTGAAAAAGAAGAAAATAAAACAACATAGATTAGCTCCATGGCATAATGCCGAGACCCGCAAAATAAAGCAAAAGTCGAGACAACTTGAAAGGATATGGCGTTCCACTAAACTTGAAGAATCTCGTTTAATTTGTCATATTACTCTCAATGAATATAAGAAAGCACTGCGTAAAGCGAGAGCAGCCTACTACTCTTCATTAATAGATGAGAATAAGAATAATGCAAGATTTCTTTTCAGCACTGTAGCCAGGCTGACAGAAAGCCACAGCTCGATTGAGCCTTCTATTCCCATAGCACTCAGTAGTAATGATTTTATGTGCTTTTTTAACGATAAAATTGTTACTCTTAGAAACAAAATTAATGACCTCCTGCCTTTGACCAGTATAGTGTTATCAACAGCTCCCGGAAACGTAAGTTCTAATATTACACTAGATAGTAAACTAGAATGCTTTTCAGCCATAAACCTTGAACAATTAAATTCAATGATTCTCTCTTCTAAACCATCAACGTGCATGTTAGACCCAATTCCAACTAAGCTGTTGAAGGAAGTTTTTCCATTAATTAGCATTTCTTTATTAAATATTATGAATATGTCTTTATTATCAGGCTATGTTCCACAATCATTCAAAGTAGCAGTGATAAAACCGCTTCTTAAAAAGCACAACCTCGATCCAGAGGTTTTAGCCAACTATAGACCTATTTCTAATCTTCCGTTCCTCTCAAAAATTCTTGAGAAAGCGGTCGCAAAACAGCTGTGTGATCACTTAAAAAACAATGATTTATTTGAAGATTTTCAGTCTGGCTTTAGAACACATCATAGCACAGAGACAGCTCTGGTTAAAGTCACAAATGACATTCTAATAGCCTCTGACAAGGGACTTGTCTCTATTCTTGTTTTGCTCGATCTCAGTGCTGCATTTGATACTATCGATCACAGCGACGTGCAGTCAGGGGAGGCAGGGGAGGCAGAGCCTCACCTGTCATACTCCAATGTAACGGAAAAACAACTAAAGAAAAACTAAATAGTAATAATAATAAAAATGTCTCCACTGATCTGTGTTGTAAGTGTGATTTATGTATGATTCCAATCGCTTTTTATAGTCAAAATCAGCAAATTGGCCGAGCTCCGCTACAACTACATGGGAGCGATGAGGAGTGAGGCAGGGACGAGCTCTGCCTCACGTAAGCCCACAGTAACTGGCTGGAGCGCGGGCACTAATGTAGCGCGGGCACTTATTTTGTGAGCGCGCTCAAGCCAGTTACTGTGGGGTGAGGTGAGGCACAGGTGAGCTCTGCCTCACCTCAGAATGCGTCACCCCACAGAAACTGGCTGGAAAGCGGGGCCCTAAGCGCATGCCTGTTACCATCTCACTGTATGTCACCAATGTAATGTTTGTAGATCCCTTTATTACATTTATCCTCGCCATCCATAGTCCCTAAATAACTTATTTCACGTGATATATATGATATTTAGGCTCGCTGGTCTCATCACAACGGCAATGAAAAAAGCACCAGGAGAGGCAGCCACAACCTCTGCCGCACTGAAGGGAGCGCAAGTGAGCCCACAGGTTCTTGTTGCTACTGTTATTCTACGCAGAGACGGTAGACTAGGCGCAAACAACAAGCTAGACTTTTGAAACTAGAGGAAGATAAGGAGGACTTTTACAAAAATGTAATGGAGATTGTTGTCCAGAAGGATAGCATGGACTTCATCTTCAAGTCAAGGTAAGACCACAATTGTAATGAACATGGGATCTTACTAAGAAAGAACAATCCAATATTTAGATTTTGGGTATCCTTTTGTTGAACAGTCTGTTTAAAATGAATCGAAGCATCAGACTAAAAAAGCTTTTGAAAATAACCGAACATTTTGATTAAGGTCAAAATATAATATTTGTAAATCTGACTATGAAAGAGTCAGTGCCTCACCAGCCATGAACCTCACCGCACGTCACTGATCGATCCTGATATCTTATTGCAAAGACTAGAGCACTTAGTTGGCATACAGGGAACTGCTTTAGACTGGTTTAGGTCCTATCTATCTGAACGCTCTCAGTTTGTACATGTCAACGATGAATCTTCAACGCAAACCAAAGTTAGCCATGGAGTGCCACAGGGCTCAGTGCTCGGACCTATTTTGTTCACATTATATATGCTTCCGTTAGGCAATATTATAAGGAATCATTCTGTAAATTTTCATTGTTATGCAGATGATACTCAACTATATTTATCAATCAAGCCTGATGAAATTAATCATCTAAATAACATTCAAGACTGCCTCAAGGACTTAAAAAACGTGGATGACCTTACATTTTTTTATGTTAAAACACGACCAAAACTGAAGTTATTGTACTTGGCCCGAATAATCTACGAAACAAATTATCTAAAGATATATTAACTATGGATGGCATTAATTTGGCCTCCAGTGAGACTGTAAGGAATCTTGGTGTTATATTTGATCAGGATTTATCCTTTAACGCCCACATAAAATCAATTTCAAGGACCGCCTAGTTCCATCTACGTAACATTGCAAAAATCAGGCATATCTTGCCTCAAAACGATGCAGAGAAACTAGTCCATGCATTTGTTACTTCAAGGCTGGATTATTGTAACTCCTTATTATCAGGGTGTACCAAAAAGTCAGTCAAGTCGCTTCAGCTGATTCAAAATGCTGCGGCTCGTGTACTAACCAGAGTTAGGAAAAGGGACCACATTACTCCTGTTCTGGCTGCCTTACACTGGCTCCCTATAGAACACAGGATAGAATTTAAAATTCTTCTTCTCGCCTACAAACCCCTTAATGGGCAGACGCCATCTTACCTTAAAGAACTCATTATACCCTACTGTCCTATTAGGGCATTGCGTTCCAAGAATGCAGGGTTGTTGGTTGTTCCTAGAGTCTCTAAAAGTGCAATGGGAGCCAGAGCCTTTTCTTATCAAGCTCCACATTTGTGGAATCAGCTTCCAGTTTGTGTTCGGTCGGCAGACACCCTATCCGTTTTAAAGAGTGCGCTTAAGACCTTCCTTTTTGATCAAGCTTATAGTTAGGGCTGATTAGATTCAGCCCCTAGTTTTGCTGATATAGGCTTAGTTTGTCGGGGGACATCTTACTTCTTCCTTCTCTCTGTCTATACCTTTGTACTCTCATGTTCCGATTAACCCAGCTTCCCCAAATTTATTTCTTTTTGGTGTCTATATACGCTGGGATCCGGAGTCATGGATGATCTTGCGGTCCTGTGTCCTGCATCGCGAGCCCTGGATCTTGAGTCGTGGCTGTGGTCCTGGATCATAGATCCTGGATGGATATCCTCGTGGATTCATCTTCCTATTATACACACATGCATTTCCAAACATTTGGACTACCTATGTTGCAAATGTATTATCTTTTCAATTTACACACGGCATCTATTGCACGTCTGTCCATCCTGGGAGAGGGATCCCTCCTCTGTTGCTCTCCTTGAGGTTTCTCCCATTTTTCCCTTTAAACTGTGGGTTTTCTCCGGAAGTTTTTCCTTGTACGATGTGAGGGTCTAAGCCTAAGGACAGAGGGTGTCGTATTGTCATACTGATATTCTGTACAAACTGTGAAGTCCACTGAGACAAATGTAACATTTGTGATATTGGGCTATATAAATAAACATTGATTGATTGATTGATTGCTATGGCATGGATATTCAAGTATACTTGAATGGCATCCGTCTGTTTTAGTCAAGATTATGCTAAAATATACTTTCCCCAACTATATTTAAGTTCCCTATGAAGAGCCAACCTTCAATTTAGAAAATTCCCAGTTTATTCCCATGGAAAGTTTCCATCTTTGAACATTCCCGGAATTTTGCAACCCTAGTAGCGACTGCCTAAAGGTATAAAGGTCAAAGAAAAAAGTATGACGAGGACCAGGTTTTAATTTCCGAAGGTGAGAGTCATGGGCTACCAAATCTTAGCAATTTTCAGCAGCTGCTGTTCCAAAGTTTGAATTTGCCATTTGTAAACTGCGGTTATATTGAACTGCTAGCAATATGTAAGGGTGTAACATTCCCTGCCCCATTTAACAACCATACCAAGAGGTTTGATGCTTTATGAAAGACAGTGCTTATTAGAATACATAATAAAAACAGATCCCAGAAAAGCATGGAAACATGTCACAATAGAGGCAAAAATACAAATATGAAACCTGAAAAAGTGCATAATAAGGCCCCTTTAATATTTATTGACTACATATTTCAGTTCTAAATCAAAGTACTACTTATTTTGCCTATTATATTATTTTAAAAGATAATATGATAAAGACACTAAGAATAGTTTATGTCTATTTGTCGCAGTGTGTGCAAAACATTATGAAAAGAAGTACAAAGAAAGGACATTGTTTCCTTACAGATACAGTGGGGCAAAAAAGTATTTAGTCAGCCACCAATTGTGCAAGTTCTCCCACTTAAAAAGATGAGGCCTGTAATTTTCATCCTAGGTACACTTCAACTATGAGATACAGAATGGGGGAAAGAATCCAGGAAATCACATTGTAGGATTTTTAATGAATTAATTGGTAAATTCCTCGGTAAAATAAGTATTTGGTCACCTACAAACAAACAAGATTTCTGGCTCTCACAGACCTGTAACTTCTTCTTTAAGGGTGCATTCACACCTAATAGTCCGTTTTCTGGTGCGCACCAGACCACAGTTTGTTACATTGTTTCATTTTTCAGAAGGTTCGGTTTGCGTTCACACTGGCAAAACTCAAACGGACTATAAACTTTAAACACAAGTCATGTGCACGGAAATGCAGTTCAACCATTGGTCAGACATTAAGGGGGTAAAAACGCAAATCCCAGCAATTTCTACCGGAGCCTCCGCCATGGAGCATCGGCACTTTCGGCAGGTTATTCTCATGCTGCTGTTAATCTGGAGATCAACAGACACTAGCGGCCCGCGCATATGATTATATAATCAGTAGTGCTGTCAAAATTATCGCGTTAACGGCGGTAATTAATTTTTTGAATTAATTGCGTTAAAATATTTAACGCATTTAACGCATGTGCAGAATGGCCCGCCCCATACGTGCCACCAGTGGCAGCGCCAGGGTATGGCTGGGGTAGGCTACACCCATACCAAGAAATGGCTTAGCCCCACCATGAAAAATGATGTTAAAGTAAGCAAAATAAAGTCTGCCAACTCGCGCGGAGTAAATTGCACAGACAGCAGTTAGTAAGATTGATTTCAGTAGCCACGGTTTTGAAAACTTTTGTCACGTAGTGATCGTCTTCTCAATAGAACATCTTTGATAACGGCGTGGTGTTGTTTTAGGAAGTCCCGACGGAGAATACTTTTGCTGTAGTACAGGGGTGCACATAACTGGTACGCAGGTTATGTGCGTAATCTGAAATGCGTACCGTCACTTGTGTCACAAAGCGCATTTGCGTACCGACGTACTTGTGAAGCTTTTCCAGAAGGCGGTTAGATCACCGGACGACAGAGTCGGTCTCCGTGTGCACAGACAGGGCTGCTGTTAACGTCGGTCTGTACAACGGAATTGTGCCAAAACTACGCCAACCGGCTGCGGAGGGAGACTCCCCCCCTTCACTGGAGAACTGCGCTAAAACAGCTGATCACAACGTTCACACTCTGTGGTCAAGAAGTACTCCACTAGCCCCCCCCCCCCCTCTGTCGACTTTCCTGAAGTACTCCCCCGTTGATAGAAATCAACACATAATGAATTAAGACCCCACGGTTTGATAATTGATAGGTGTGTGGGTTGTCTTTCATTTTGACACGCAGAAAATGTTATAATAAACATAGATACTATATGTTAAATGGATATATCCGCCTTCTTTCCATTCCCACAACAATATACATAAATAAATGGCATATTTTGGAAAATAGTTCGAATGGTGATTAATCATGATTAATACATTTTTAAGCTGTGATTAATCTGATTAAAAATGTTAATCGTTTGACAGCCCTAATAATCAGACAACGTCCGTTAAAAAACATTATAACACATATAATGAGACGTTCTGCAGTAAGGAGGGGCGTTTCACCGACGAAAGGTGTTCTTACTTTTATGTAGCTGACGGAGAATTTTTACTTTACACGACACTGTTCAACACTTCATTCTGCTTCACTCTTTAACTAAACAACCGCGGATGTCTTGAAAGACTCTTTCGCTAAAGATTTTGAAGACATCCGCGTTCTTGTGACACGTAAATACTACGCTTCCTATGTTTTGGTGCGGACTGCGTTCACACCAGCAACGAACCGCTCCAGAGTTCGCAAGCAAGCGCTCCGAGACCACCTATTTTAGCGGACCAGAGTCCGGTTGTTTAGTTCACTTAGGAGGTCTCGGATTGTGTTCACACCGACCCAAAAGAACCGCACCAAGCGGCTAAACGCACCAGGGTTCGATTCAACCAGACTATACAAGGCAGGTGTGAACGCACCCTAAGAGCCTCCTCTGTCCTCCACTTGTTAACTGTATTAATGGCACCTCTTTGAACTCGTTATCAGTATAAAAGACACCTGTCCACAACCTCAAACAGTCACACTCCAAACTCCACTATGGCCAAGACCAAAGAGCTGTCAAAGGACATCAGAAACACAATTGTAGACCTGCACCAGGCTGGGAAGACTGAATCTGCAATAGGTAAGCAGCTTGGTGTGAAGAAATCAACTGTGGGAGCAATTATTAGAATATGGAAGACATACAAGACCACTGATAATCTCCCTCGATCTGGGGCTCCACGCAAGATCTCACCCCGTGGGGTCAAAATGATCACAAGAACGGTGAGCAAAAATCCCAGAACCACACGGGGGGACCTAGTCAATGACCTGCAGAGAGCTGGGACCAAAGTAACAAAGGCTACCATCAGTAACACACAACGCCGCCAGGGACTCAAATCCTGCAGTGCCAGACGTGTCCCCCTGCTTAAGCCAGTACATGTCCAGGCCCGTCTGAAGTTTGCTAGAGAGCATTTAGATGATCCAGAAGAGGATTGGGAGAATGTCATATGGTCAGATGAAACCAAAATAGAACTTTTTGGTAAAAACTCAACTAGACGTGTTTGGAGGAGAAAGAATGCTGAGTTGCATCCAAAGAACACCATACCTACTGTGAAACATGGGGGTGGAAACATCATGCTTTGGGGCTGTTTTTCTGCAAAGGGACCCGGACGACTGATCCGTGTAAAGGAAAGAATGAATGGGGCCATGTATCGTGAGATTTTGAGTGACAACCTCCTTCCATCAGCAAGGGCATTGAAGATTAAACGTGGCTGGGTCTTTCAGCATGACAATGATCCCAAACACACCGCCCGGGCAACGAAGGAGTGGCTTCGTAAGAAGCATTTCAAGGTCCTGGAGTGACCTAGACAGTCTCCAGATCTCAACCCCATAGAAAATCTTTGGAGGGAGTTGAAAGTCTGTGTTGCCCAGCGACAGCCCCAAAACATCACTGCTCTAGAGGAGATCTGCATGGAGGAATGGGCCAAAATACCAGCAACAGTGTGTGAAAACCTTGTGAAGACTTACAGAAAACGTTTGACCTCTGTCATTGCCAACAAAGGGTATATAACAAAGTATTGAGATGAACTTTTGTTATTGACCAAATACTTATTTTCCACCATAATTTGCAAATAAATTCTTTAAAAATCAGACTATGTGATTTTCTGGATTTAAAAAAAAATCATTTTGTCTCTCATAGTTGAGGTATACCTAGGATGAAAATTACAGGCCTCTCTCATCTTTTTAAGTGGGAGAACTTGCACAATTGGTGGCTGACTAAATACTTTTTTGCCCCACTGTATGTAAAAAACCCACATCCTTCCTTACAGATATACAAACAACAACACATCATAGGTAAATGGGAAAGACAAGTGTGCACACACACTCTGGGGCAAAAGAAAAAGAAAGAAAACTCTAGAAGGCTTGTCCAGCGAGGGGGAGAGCACGGACAGAGAGTGGGTAACGTCAACAGGAAAGGCTCTACTCGGCTTTCTGGCCGAGATGAAAACACACAAAAGCACGTGTAGGCGTATACAAATACACATTACATCATGCTGCTGGTGGTTTATGAGAGGTCAGAAAAACAGGGCTGTAGCTGGAGAGTAGAAAGAAGGTAAGAAAGTTTGAGTGCACGGCTACTCTATCAGGGTGTTTGCTTTATGAATACATTTTGTTCTTTGATGAGGCATCAATATCTGAAAGCCTGTTCAAACAGCTTGTGGGGCAAATGTGAAGACTGGCAGCGATTCAGATTGGTTCATGTGCAAAAAGCCCAAAAGGGAAGAGAGGTGTGGGTATGATGAGAGGATCCATCAGAGCTACAGCTTCAAAAGACTTCCCACATCTCTCCATACTAAGTGCTGCGCCAACAGCAGCATCAGTGTGTGTGAATGCTGGGGTTGGAAGCCCGAGAGTGATCATTTATTTCTCTGATAAATACCTGAAAAACACGCACTCTGTTAGTATGTGAAACACTGGACTGGCCGTTTTGAATATATCGTCTCAGAGCGGGCTTTGTGGAATTTTCTGCAGCTCACGAATGGCACTCTCTTCAAACAACTCTTACTGTAGCAACGGCACAGGAAATCAAACTTCTGAGTGGGCCTGCTTTGCTGTCTGAACCCCCCCACTCCACCCCCTGACAACATTATTGCCATGCTATGCAGGGAATTAAATACTTGAGCAGTGTGTCCTTTCCAGGTACCCAGTCCCACAGATGAGGATTACAAATGCTGCACATTTAGAGATTGAGAACACTTTTAAGCTTCTTGTTATGACATTTTTACTTCCTGAAACAGTTTTTGTTTCACTGCAGAGACTCAACCCCCTTAAACCTAAAGGATTGGTGCCAAGCTCCTATCCAGCAAACAACATCAGTCACATGCGTTTTCATTTAGCAATATTTCAACCTGTCGGGTACAAACTTGATAGATCAACAATGGAAGGCGTGTTTCTTATCTTCATAAATCTATCAAAATATGCCAATAAAACTGACACTACTGTGCACCGACATAGTTCATTGACAGGTGTACAGTTCACTGTTATTATCTCCATGTATACCAATAGAACGCAGTCATAAAAATACCTTGATACAGAACTTAAGGTGTGATGCACAGGTGTGTGTTGCTGCAAACCAGAGGCCTGTACTACGAAGCCTACTACAGAAACAGAAAGTATCCATTCTAACATCCAGAGGAGCTGCCAAGAGCTGCCATGGTGGTGATAAAAGCTTAGGGTAAAAATAGAGTACCTCTGAAAGGAAGGAAATGTGTATCAAGTATCCAATTGTTTTAAATATGAACAAAAAGGGGTTAAGTGAAATGTACAGAACTATTCAGTATATTTCTCAAATTTAAAAATAAAGGTCACTGTGTGATTTCAGCCAAAAGATATACATTCTGGCACAAATGTGACGTCTGGTTTACCACTGGACCTTTATGTTGCTCCAGCTGATGCTAATGGTCGAAAAGAGAGGGAGATCTTCCGCTCTGACAGGTTTTGTGCGACATACTGTTCTGCCACACTGTGTGTGTTTTTGGTCTGTGAGGTAGGCAAAATAAACTCTGCTCAGCTGTAAACACTGCTGACAGGATTCTCTCTGTAAACGTTGCTGAGAATGACTCAATGAATCATGCTGCTGTTGCTGCCGCTAACACCTCCAGCCCACGTGACGGCTATTTATAGACAGAGAGAGAGAGACACAGGAGCAAAATGATAGCATAGAGGAAGACAGGTTCAGACAAACACCATAACAGGGTAGACAGCAAAAAGAAGAGTGTAAAAAAATACAGGAGAAAGAAAAGGAGAGCAGTTACATGGAGGGTAAAAAAAACAGAGGGAATAGAGCTGGACGAATGATTGTGCACCAGACTGAGAAAACACCGGGGTCAAACTGCGGTCGTCGGGAGGGAGGATGAAATGACAGGCCAAGAGTAAAAGAGAGAGGGAAACATGGAGGATGCAAAAGCAATATGTTTCTGAGAATTATATAGTTGATTCCACCTCAGACAGGTGTATGTGCCTGTCTCAGGGCTCAGGCCGTGGGAAAAGGCTCTGCGCCAAACATTACAAGATGAAACCTGTCTGAATAATAAAACATGTGAAGGTATATCCCTTTTGTGTTTCACTTCAAAGCAGAGGGGCATACATTATTTATCATTAGCTTATTTTCTACACTTAAATATGGCTAGAGAGAAGTCTAGTATCTGCAGGGCGGTAAACTAAAGCCATTCAATCGTTTGGGATAGGTATAACACATATACAGGGCCAAGTTATCCACGCCTGCACACCTCACATCCATGAACAAACCCACTGAAACGTTTGCACACACCTATGCATACACAAAAGCCGCATCTGCCTTTTGAAGTATCACACACACACACTCTACAGTTAGCACATTAATGGCAAACAAGCTGAGTTAAGGTTTGCCAAACCCCCTCCACAAAGGCAGGTGTGCATGCTTAAAACAATAGTGAGCAACTGTCGCCAATTTGGTTTTGTAAACGAGGCAGAAACGCTTGCGAGAAGGACCTGTTTGGGTTGATGAGAAAAACAACTCCTAAATAACAAAGACAAAAGACAAAAGACAAAAGTTAAATAAGCTATCTAAAAAAAGCTTTTGTAGAAGCAGATGGGAGTCTTCTTCAACAGGTGTCTGACACACCTGAGGGTTCTAGGAAATCAAATCTAATATCAAAATATCAAGAGACAAGTAGTGACAGGTGAGTGTTTACTGTTCCAATCGGCTATGTGCTCATTCCCACATCAAAACACTTTGCACGATTACCTAACAACTCACCAACCACACGGGTTTCTCAGTCGTTTAGGGTGAATCGCTTTTTCCACAATTGCAACTATGTTACAGTTGGTTTAGAAAGACTGAGAGGTGCTGAGAACATTGTACATACAAATCTGTATATTAAAGTAAAACGATCATTAAAAGATATTAGAATATTTTGATGCATCTTCCCCTCTCCCTTTCTTACTCCCCCCCCTTCACTCTTCTGCCCCCTTTCATCCCCCTTTTGTATCTGTGTCCCTCATCCTCCCCTGTGCCCCCTTCAAGCTACTGAGCTGAAACTAAGCTAATGTTTAGGCTAATTAAGGACATTCCCGATCACTGCATTCAGAGCAGTTTCTCCAAAAAGGAAGCCTTCTAAAGCTTTAAGTGTTAAATCCTTCCTAAAATGTGCTGGAAGAAAAGTACTTACCAGAAGTGCCAGCAGCTCTTAGCCTTACGGCTCATAACCAGACCCAAAACAAAGCCACGATCCGTGGACGCATTATTATACAGGAAGGTGATTTGAATCTTTTCCTGCTGTTATTCGAGACAGTGTTGACTTACATAATTGCGGTCAACATAAAGTACTTTACAGTGCTAAACAACATTTCTAATATTTATCATTTCTACAGTATCGGTTCCAATTAATAGTCTCAATAACATCCTCACGAGGCTAATTCAATATATGTGGAAGAGTCTCTTTACGATTTGTTCATTTCTAATTGTGTCAATTAAGGCAAATTAAATATTTGATCCTGAAGATAACTAAGGGGTTAACAGTGATCAAAGCACCGTGTCAATCAATCTGTTGGCAGGAAACAGGGCAACGGAGCTGTGTAGAAGGGTACACAGGCAGCAGAGAGCAGGAGGCTCACCACAGTGTCGGATATGCTTCTCGACATACAGAAATAGCCCTGTGCAAAGTGTCTGTGCACTGGCAGTCACCACAGTGTGCGGATATGCTGTAGACTATTGTGCAGTGCCACCTTCAACTTATTCTCAACTGCTGCAAAGTTTAGGCAACTCAACGCATTGTTTTTATACATTTTCCTTCGATACAATCTCTGACAGATATCAATTAGACCCTCAAGAAAAACGCGATTCTGCGATCGCAGAATTTACCGCATAATCATCAGAATGGCGCAGATTTTTAAAAGGCCGCATATTTATCAAAGGCCGCATAATCCCCGCATTTTTCCACACAAAGTTGAGGGGAAAAAAAAGTTCCCTCGTCTTGACGTGAAGTGATGATGACGCGACGTCATCAGCTCGCGCATCACAGAAGGTAAACAACACCGTAGAGTGAATGTGTGGAACTCACACAAGAGAGAAAACACCAAGATGAAAAAATCTAATCCATCTCATTTACCGACGAACATTTCTGCTAAAGACCGGGCAAAGCAGTACCCCGATGTCTTGCACGAAAGTGGGGGGAAACTATTCTGCACCCCGTGCAACTGTGTGTTGGAGCATAAGAGAACATCGACGGTGACGACCCACTTTGATACATTCAAACATTCGAAAATGCTTTCTGCTGCTACGGACAAGAAAGCCAAACAACTCACGTTCACCGAGGCATCAACCTCCAAAACCCTTTCGAGGGCTACAAGAAACGAGGTGAGAAGCCTACAAGATTGAAGCTAGTCAGATAACGAACGAGTAAATGAAAACAGAATGAGGCGGAGAAGTGTGTGTGTGTGTGTGTGTGTGTGTGTGTGTGTGTGTGTGTGTGTGTGTGTGTGATTACAATAGCCCAATTGCTTTTACAATAAATAAACATTGAATGTGTTTAATTGAATAGTAAAGGGGTTTAACGTTAGCGGCAGGTTGTGTGTGAGAGAGAATAAATAAATAAGACATTCCAATATTTATTTTTTCCGTATATTTAGCATATTTCGCAACTTTCCGCATATTTCACAACTTCCCGCAATTTCACCGCATACAATCACATAAAACCCTGCATGTTTGATCGCATAATCAAGGATTTTAGCCCGCGTTTTTCTGGAGGGTCTAATAAATTCATTCAGCGGATTTTACAGAACATTTGCAAATCTGACAATGAGCAGTAATTTTTGAAGAATCCTAATCCTCATCAACGTCTCCTTTAAGAGATTATTTTAGATAGTCAATACGAGATAAAGGCCAGTGTTTCCTTAAAATAGAGTTCAGCATAAAACCAGCTGAACTATTCTTGGTCAGTATCCAAATGTACATCAATACCGTAACCATGTGTCTACTGTGTATGTATGCATGGGCACCCACACATGGAACAAAAAGAGGCCCACTTATACATAATGTACATGAACAATGACACCTGGATAGCTTTAGTATGTGGGTTTGCAGAGCATGCCACAAGTTTAGAGAAACAGAGTGCTAGCATGAAGCTAATCAAAGTAATTCAGGACGGGGTGCAGCAGCAATACTTGTGTAAGCCTAAAAGAAAGGCCTACCTAGAATAATCATTATCAGTTTTAATGTGCCATATATTTTTTGCTTGTCTTCACAACTTGACCTTGCTATCAAACAGCCCTCTTCATGGTGGTACTGAAGCCTTTATACAAGAAAGGAATGTATAAAGGTAAGGAATTCAGAGCTGATAAGGATTTTTAAAGGGGTCCAATTCTGCTTTTTTCCAGGTTTATATATTAGTACGTAGTGCAGGGGTGTCAAACTCAAGGCCCGGGGGCCAAATCCGGCCCGCAACTTCATTTTATGTGGCCCCGCAAGAGCTTGCAAAGAATATAATACGTATATTATACGGTTACATGCCACTTTACAGAAGCAGGTTGCCCATAAACTACATGTCCCACAATGCATCTCGTTTTGTGACATGTGCGCTGAAGAGACTTGCAATGATTTGCCCTAGACTTCTGCTTTCAGACGTAGTTAATTACTAAGTTATTATCCTATCCGATAATAATCCAATCCAACTTAATATAATACATTATTTTATATATATATATATATTATATATATTTATATAGTTACAACCGGCCCTTTGAGTGCAACCATAATGCTAATGTGGCCCGCGATTAAATTGAGTTTGACACCTCTGACGTAGTGTCTCTACTGGGACATGTCTCCATGCTTTAATGTTCAAACAGCACCTCTTTTCACCCTCCGTCTGAAACCAGAGCCCAGACTGCTCTGATTGGTTGGCTGGCTGGCTCGGTTGTGATTGGTCAACGGCTTTGATTATGGAAAAGCACCTCAAACAAATCAAATTCAAAAGATCCAAACCATCTTTTTTGACGTAACCTAACATACCCTGTTCTTCCCTGGAACTCAACTGGTGTGACGTTTCCATTCATTGTAATATTCCAGATGATTCCTTTCAGAGAGGAAACTAAACTGCAGCCCTCCCCTGCCTGGCTGTGTGAGCTGCAGAGTGCTCTTGTGTGAAAGCCTGAGGGCTGGAGAGCATCTGGATATTGAATATACAATGGGGCAGACAATGCCTAAAGTACACAGGGTGAATGGGACTCCCATCCGTCCACAGGGGATCCGCAGTCCATTACCTTCTAAAGCTCCCCATTAGCTTTGTGTCTCACCCTCCCTGCCTGCGTCATCCTCATTTTCTCCCCCTCTGTCTGCCTCTCTCTGTTTTTTATCTCCCCCTCTGTTGTCTGCATGTATCTCTGTGAATATGACGCCCTCTTTTCAGTTTTTTCCTACAGCCCTTTCTGTCTCTCTGCCCTGTCTCTGTTTTTATCTCTCTGGTGTGTCGCCTCTGCTCATAACTTATCTCTCTGTAATGTGTTCATTGAGATTGGGCTTGTTTTCCACCTCATATTTATCTCTGTTTCTATATTTGTCTCTCTGCCTTTGTTCCTGGCCATTAATGGCTTTATTGTCTCATTTTAACTAAATATTTAATAATTTCTCAAGACAAAACTAGCACGTACACAAACAAGTCAAGTCCTGAGATGCAAAGCAAAAAACACATTTGGAGTAACTATGAAATGTACTTAAAAATAACCAATTCAATATACAATAGAAATAAATGAGGTCAGGTTGCATTACACAGGGTGACTGAAGGCAGTTTGTGCCTCTAAACATTTACAAGTTATAAAGCTAATATCATTCCCAAACTTTCAAGGATTTCAAGGACCTCTGAGAACCTCTGTTACACTACCAGCTAGGGGTGCAACAACTAATCGACTTAATCGATTAAAATCGATGACCAAATTAGTTGCCAACTAATTCAGTCGTCGATTCGTTGGTGACGTCATCACGTGTGTTTTACGCGCCGTTAAGCTCCAACGTTATTGGTCTTTTTATCGGTACTGGAGACATTTAAAAAAATATATGTCATGTATTATTGCTACAAAAACATTATATCGCAGTCTTAGTGTCGCCAACTCGTTTTTCTAATATGCAAAAAGACAAACAAATGCGTTTATGATGTATTTTCGATCAGACGAGATCTCTCTCCCCCGTCCGTGTGTGAGGGGGCGGGGCAGTTTACACACACACGCGGCTGCTACATGCAGCAACACAGAGGAGATGGCGGAGAGAACGCGCTCCGAGGTGTGGTTAAATCTATGGGTTAAATGTTACCCGTCTTGAGTTGGACAATGCTCTTTGCCAAAAGTGCAATAAGAGTTTAGCATGTAAGGGCGGTAACACGAGCAATTTGTCTAAACATTTATCAAAAGTGCTCCACATCCAGACGGAGGAATGCACCGGGTTCGACTGTCTTTCTAGCAGCTCTGTAGCCCCCCCATCCACGAGTAACTTTTCCACGTCAGGTGTTATATATGCTAGCAGCAACACACAGAGTTAACTTAATTATACAAACTTGGGTTAATTATTAGAGGTAACTGAGTTATTTATTTAGTTAAAGTTTCAGCTATTCTGTTCACAGTTCTGTCATCAGATTATTTAATACGATTTGTTAAAACACTTGTTTCTTTTGATGTGAAATATTATTTATTTAATTTAAATAAAAAGCAATGTTCATTTTGTTCAAAATGTGTTTAGTTAATTTAATAATATTTGTATTTTTGTATTTATTCATCTGTATTGTCTTCATTGTTAGTTTCCACATGCCTAAAACAACCTCAAGCTAAATCTAAAAGTTGATGGCTAAATAAGAGCGCTTGAGAAATTGTGCAAGGCATAGTAATAGTCTGAATAGTCGATTCATCGTTTCATTAATCAATAGATTAATCGATTATCAAATTAGTCGTTTGTTGCAGCCCTACTACCAGCAATCCTAATAAATGACCATCTGTACACACACAACCATACATCCACACATGTAAGGTGTACCTGCACTGTAACTGTATTTATTGCATGTTACTCCATTTGCCTTCTTCTGAACTCACGCTATAACAAGCACACTCTAGAGCAGTGGTTCCCAACCTTTTTTCCCAAGAGCCCCCCCAAATGACTCCTGTTGGAAGTTACGGAAAAGCCCGGTTTGGACACTTAACGCGCAGAAGAAACATTTATATTAAAGAAAGAATTATACGCGCCCCCCAGGTTGGGAACCACAGCTCTAGAGGAAGGACAGGAGACATTTCATATCAAATATTGATGGAGTGGGACTGGAGGCTTTCAGATAAGACCAGGAACACAAACACAAAGACACTCTACAGTTTAACAGACCCTATAAAAAGGTCAGTCCTGAATACAGGTCAAACAAAGGAGCACCTTAACTCTCTGCTACGTCTTTAAATCTGTACACATCATTTCCTTTTCTTTCTTCCTCTCTCTCTTTCTTCCCTGTCTTGCTTGCTCAGCGGCGCCCTCTTCTAAGGCCCGGTCAACAAAAGGGTGACACCATTACACAATGAATAGACAACACATCGCACACAAAGGAAAGACAACAGTAAACAAACAGTCCTGACCTCCCTGCTGCTTTGTTATAATTTGTTTGTGCACGTGTGTGTGTGCGTGCGTGCACGTTTATGTGAGCAGGAAAGACGGGCGGGACACCGTTTGGTTTACGTGTGCGTTTAACTATAACAGCAAAAATAGGAATGTCTTGTGAGATATCGTAGTCATAGCAACTCATTAGCTCTCAGATGTATGACCTCAGGAACAAGCGTATCTCTATAAAATCTCATTTTGTGAGTTATTGTTCACAATTTCCAACATGATAACTGATCACATCAGTACAGCTTAATAATTGTGTGTCCTGTTGTTGTGTGGGGAGTTTTAACTTGAAATCTAATCATAGTATTTAAACTCCTGACTGTGGGGTGAAATCCAAGTTATTAACAAACTGTCCATTGTGAAGATTTAGATTTGTCTGAATTACTGTACTTGTTTTAAAAAATAGTCGTGGATATTCTACCTTTATTACAAAACAACATTTGTAACATCTTTTTTCTGCCAAGTATTTTAATCATTGCTGCACTAAAACGCATGTTATGAGTACAGGGAATTTAGCACAAAAGGACATACCAGGGGACAGAGCATCTGCTGCATGGATCCAACATTTGACCCTTCGATTCTGAGATAAGACCATTTGGAAATATATTTCCACATCCTGTCTTATCTCATCAACTCATTTCTGCAATAAATGCAACTCCACTGCAAGGGAACATAAAAGCTGCTATCAGCCGATCTGGCAAACACTTCCTCACCCCAGAATCTCATCTTCTGAGTGAACTTGGTGACCTCAAAGCACACAGAGCACCACTCAGGAAACAGACATTGTGAAGGACAACTTTGGAATATAAGACAGGCAGGATTTATCCCCCATCTCTCACTATATCATAGCTTGCATACACAATAAAATAATCTGTGGCATATGGTTACAAACGATGCAGCTGTTCATCCTCACAGCCAACGACATTATTAAAAAGGACAGAGGGGGCTTTCCCATTCAATCCAAATGGCATTCAACACAGCATACTACCCATGTGACTTTGCTCTGTGGCGATTACATCATGCAGACTGTGGTTTATGAGGGATTGACTCCTAATCTGGTGGGGAGAACTTCCTACCTCACTCACCACAGTATGTGTGACTGTGTGCGATTGTGTGTGTGTGTGTGTGTTTATCCTGTTCCCATTGACTCAGCATTGTGGCAGGCCGACTCTCTCCTTACATACTCACCTTGAAAGTAACCATTAATAGAAATGTTCCATCAATGTGACATTAAAGGGGTCAATACATGGGGAAAATGCATATTGCAACAACAAAAAATACTTGTACGTATTTATGTAAAAGTTCCTACATAAGGCCAATCTGTGTGTGCTGCAGCATACACATTCATATTTTGAGCAACAAGTGTCAGAGAAATAGAAATGACTAATTCATTAATGACAGTAGTGTTTCAAGCATAATTGTCGAACATATTGGTTCTAGCTGCTCAAATATAAGGTTTTAATTCTTTGTCACATATATGAATGATTGCCTTGAGCTTCAAGGGCATTTCAAAAGGTTTTTTTTTTGTATTTACTGACATTTTGTGAGAAACGCCATTAATAAATCATGAGTAAAATAAATCAATGATGAAAAGGATCATTAGTTGCAACACTATAATCCCTATCGCTAATTTCTAGGCTCATAAACATTGCTACCATTGTCCGCAAAACATGCCAAATACAGGTCAGCAACGTTTTCAGAGCCACCATTTAAGCCATGTGTTTAATACAAATAACATACATTTTTAGAGGATTTACCCTTTTAATAAACATAAGAACTTCCATCCAACATTATGTCAACAGCCTCTTAAGATTTTACTGCAGGACTCATGAAAACTACTTCAGATTTTGGGGCTTAAACATGTAGACTAAATATTTCACTAAGCAGATTTAAGCACTTAAACCCTTTACCACCGGTAATGTTTCCGGAAGTTTGTCACAACAGTAAAGTAGGATTTCTCCAACGTTCCTTTCTAAGCTTTTTTAAGGAGAGCAGAAAGTAGACCACACACACAGGCACAACAGACACTGACACATAGTCCCCTCTCTATCTGCTCTAGTTATGCTCAACAGATGACGCTCTGCTCTCTCTGCTGTTATTTATAGATCAGAAAGAATCAAGAGGAACGACTGTCTGTCTCTCCTCTTCTCACCCCAAAGGCTTCAGTGAAGGTCATGGAGGATGTAGAGAGGGAGAACCAGAGTGAGAGAGGAAAACAGAGGCGGGGAGGGACACAGACTGGAAGAGAGAGCGACAAAGCGACAAACATGGACATGCACACAGACAGAGCAACATCAATACCACACTTTGTTCTTTGTGTCTCGCTGTTACTCAGTTCTATTTCCAGACGTTAGTGAACCTGCTAAACCCATAACCGTCTGTTGTCATTCATTTCCTTTTTTTGATATCGTGCTTGAAATCTCTTAATATAGACATCATATCAAAACCACTGAGAACATGTTGAATCAGTCCATTTGTGTGTTGGTGTGTGTAGATCAAACTACATTTAGGTTGGTTGATAGTAGAGAAAATCTGTAATATTTCAATATGACTATACTATATGTAATATAAATGATCCGTGTTAACAGAGGCCCTATTGTGTTTGGGGGGGTTACCCTTTCCTGTAGTGTGTCCTGTAGGTTTTTGTGCATGTAAATGGTCTGCAAAGGCTACAATCCCTTCATTCCCTCCAGAGATTATTTATTTTTGCTTGATAGGACTTTCTAGGAAGAAAAAAAAAAAAAAAAAAAAGACAACAGCAGAATACCAAACATCGTTTTAGAGAAAACAGAATAAAGTAGGGCTGTGCAATTAATCGTATTTTAATCGCGATTACGATTATGGTTTGCAACGATTATGAAAACAGCATAATTGACAAAATACGATTATTTTTGCTGGGTGCGCTTTCGCCCCTCCCTAAAAGCCCACTCGGCCACGTGGGAGTGACATGTGTTGTGAGTGTTCAGCGCGAGCGAAGATGTCAGATCAAGAGCAGCAACTCGTTAAAAAGAAGGGTACAACTATTTCCACTATTTGGAAGTACTTTGGCTTTCCGGAGTCCGACGTGGAGCAAAACAAAGTACAGTGCAGGATTTGTTACCAGGTTGTGTTGGCACCACACGCTAACACAACCACATCTCTTTAATCATCTGAAATACAACCACAAAGTGCAATACGACCGGGCAGTAATACAACAAAAAGCAGATGCCCGCTCGACTTCATCCACCACATCATCACAGTCATCGATTCTGGACGCATTGTACAGAGCAACGGCCTACGCGACGAGCTCGCAGAGACACAGAGATATTACAGGTGCCATTACATTTCACATCGCTAAAGATATGTGCCCAGTTAGCACTGTTAGCAACGAGGGCTTTAAGCAACTTGTCAACACGTTGGACAAGCGTTACGCGATGCGGTCTCGGTATTATTTCAGCAGGGCTGCGCTGCCTGCGCTATATGACAAATGCCGTGGGGAAGCAAGAGGGCTGTCTCTCTCGCGAGCGAGCGCAGAGTCGCTCGCGGGGGTTTAATCTGCGCGCGAGGGTCATTTTATGCGCGTGTAAAAGCACATTTTCCGCTCGTGAGTAGCTTGTTTTACGCGCGAGAATATTGACCCAAATCTGACTCCATAGATGTGGCTTCAGCTGACTACTTTGCTACCACAACAGACCTATGGTCTAGCCCAGGGGTGCCCAACCAGTCGATCGCGAGATGTGTCTAAAAATAGAACAACAATATTCTGTTTTATCGTTAATGTCCTGTAACATAATCTTCCTGTGCCAGAATAATGCACTTGAACGCATCAAAGCTTTGTGATTGGCCGGCGTCACCCCATGTGTCGGGGCGTGGCTGAGGGTCTTCAGTACAGGTGGCAATATTGTCACCTGCCTGCGCTCATCTCTGAAACCAGACCATGTAAACAGGCTGGTGTTTCTAGCGAACAATCTTTAAGAGATGACATGAGCAGCCCTACCAGCATTTGCCATGGTGGCCAAAACATTTTTATTTGGTCTTAAATTATATTTATTGTATTTATTTCCTGTTACTTCTGGAACATGACGGTTGGCCAGTCTTCAACGTTTAACTGAGTGGAATATGTTGAATATGTTTCACCAAAATGTTGGCTATATGTTAAGGAGTTTTCAGTAGGTTGTGACAGTGCACTGCATCATATTTGATTTCATTTATTTTGGTCTAATTTATTTTTATTTATCATATTAATAATATATGTTTAGTATGGTTTTGGAAGTGCGCTCCAACATATTTGTTGATCTTGTTTATTGGTAAAATATTATTTGTTTTAAAGTTCAATAAATGGTCAATAAATAATCGTGATATCAATTATTGACCCAAATAATCGTGATTATGATTTTTGCCATAATCGCACAGCCCTAGAATAAACTACAGAAAATCGAAGTAACATCATCTGATAAATGACACACACACTCTGCAGAGTCAGTGCCCACACAACAGCAAACACAGGCACAAAGAAAAGACACGTAAAAGTCAGTGTTGTAGAGCAAGCAGTCTAGATGTACAGCCCAGGTCACTTTACGCTGATGCAGATGACTGGCCACACACACACACACACACACACACACCACACACCACACACACACACACACACACACACACACACACACACACACACACACACACCACACACACACACACACACCACACACACACACACACACACACACCACACACACATCACACACACACCACACACACACACACACACACACACACACACACACACACACACACACACACACACCACACACACACACACACACACACAGCACACACACACACACACACACACACACAACCACACACACACACACACACACACCACACACACACACACACACACACACACACAACACACACACACACACACACACCACAACACACCCACACACACACTGCAGGAGGCCCATCGGTCTATTAAACATGCATTCAACCTGTCATTGGTTGATCTGGTGTCACCAGATATGCTAATCTGTAACTGTAGTCCTTTCTCTTGCAGTTGTTTACTAGTCATGACTCATGAGTCAGTTAAATGTAATTTGATTACATTCTAATCAAATTCCCTCAAAGAGCCTTGTGTAAATCAAAGCAGAGCCAGGTCAAATGAAGAAAGCTCAGGGAGAACATCAGAGGGCAGACAGACCTACATGTTGTACTGGGGAGACAGTACAGAGAAAGAGAGATACATGATGCACTGGCAGGGAGATGGAGGTGGAACGGAGGCACGAGACTGACAAACCCAGACATAAAACGCTTTGAGTGGATTTCTATATTTTTCAGCAACTCTTAGATGACAATTTCTCAAAATGGACTTGATGGCACTTGGAATTGGAATCTAAATGCCGTACTCTTTAAATGTATTGATGCATTATTTTTACAACTCGTGCTGGTGTGGTGCTGCCACGAAATTCATGAACCTGCTGCACTTTTTTCTCTGCTTTATGATTATAGCTCAGAAACTCTTCACCATATCTCCACTTCTTCTGTCATTTTCCCTTTATTTAAGATTCAAAAGATTTCATTTGACCAGATTGGTGCTGGTGGAATTTCATATTTGAGAGTCAGACACTGAATTACTACAATTAACTCAAAGCAAAAAAAGAATCCTTAAAGCTGAAAACTAGCTTAATAGTAGAATCTTGGGAGTATGATGTGGTGTTTCAGATTGCTTTCTGCATCTGATCTGATCCCACATTTGTCATTCAGTGGCTCAAAACAACGTGATCCAATCCCCTGCCTCTGATCCGCAGCTGTCGGCCAATCGTGACTCTACATTTCCAGGAAGTGATTATTCTCACAATGTCAGTATTGTTTTGCAGTTTCCTGGCAAAAAAAATATAAGAAGCAGAAAAACAATAACCCTCTTTTCGCTAATCAGGCACACACTTGCATTGGGTTAGGCTACTGCGTGTGCGGGTGGATGATAGGTTTACATCTAAAAACGTATTTTTCAAACATTATTATTATTATTTTCTTTTTCTTTCTTTTGTTACTTTTTTTTTTTAACGGTCCGCGATCTACCCGCACCACACTCGCGATCGACCGGTCGATCACCACTGGTGTAAGTCATCTATGTAACATCTGCCTGATGCATTCAATGTCCCCGACTCACCCCTAACAGACACATACACAATCCCTACATCAGCTGAAGGCAAGCATTGCTTTTCCATGAGACATCACACACACCCTGTTTCCAATTAACACTATGATTATCATGAAGAACCCTTACATGCTCATCAACACATACACACTCACACGTGCTGATGCATTCACTTTCTAGATGACTTCAAAAAAAAAAGCCAAACACTTCAGCATCCTTAGCTCTGTGCTAGAACAAACACACACACACTTAAAAGTCTGGGTTCAGTATTACACTTCCTTCTTGTTTTTTCTAAATAAACACAGACAGGGGGAGGGGGAAAGGTCAGACATGTTTCACTCTGAGCACAAACACAGTCCCACATCACTAAAGACATCCGGGGTCTGAAGGCTATCACATGAGATGTATGTGTGTGTGATAAAATGCTTCACTCCCATGGGCGGAAGCTCTCGACGACATGCAGTATTTTTATTTGAATGACTCCACACCAGGGCTCTCGACTAACTTTTTTCCCCATCCTCCCGGAACCGTCCCGAAATACAATCTAAGCCTTCCCGAAATTAATGTGGACCGTCCCGAATTTAAAATGTTAGTTTTTCTACATTATCATTAGTTAAAATCATTCAAAGTGACCTTTAACATAAATAAAACATCATACAAATCATTAGATGATAATTCATCAACCTTTTTATTTGAGTAAATCATTCAATCACATAAACAAAGGCCAAATATATTTAAACAAACGAGAAAATTACTCTAATATTGAATCCAATCAAGTCCCATCCAATTAACAAAAAAATCCAACTCTCTGTCCTGAAGACAGAACCCAGAGTAACCACTAACCAGGATGACAGTCTGTAACACAGTCAGGAGACCTTTACAAACGGCCCCGCCCCCTCGCACACAGACGGGAGAGAGAGATCTCGTCTGGAAAGCTCGAAAATACATCATAGACGCATGTTGTAGTCTTATTGCATATTAGAAACGGAGTTGGTGAAACTAAAACTGCGATATAATGTGTATGTAGCAATAATACATATGACATATTTTTTAAATGTCTCCAGTACCGATAAAAAGTCCGATAACGTCGGAGCTTAACGTTATCACTGTCTTTAATAATTCCGGCCCGTTTAATACCGGGGCTCGGTACCCATCCCTACATGGGGAGAGGCGCAGCATATTGCTAAGGACTAAATACGATGGAGAGTTCTCATCTCAGCCTTATTGCCCATAGGGGATGAAGAGGAGTAAGTAAATAAAGAGGCCGGCGCTCCAGGGTCTGGTTCTGCTGTGCGTTTTTGTGATGCAACGGTAAAACATTTCAGAATTCCTCCACGGGATGCCATTGTACATCACTCAACCCGCGAAATACACACACTCAGTAGGCTACATAGCTAGACCCGCGAATTTCGCGGGTTTCTAAATGTTTTGTGCGTGTGTGTTTATGTTGACAAGGAGGTTTAATGTGCTACACAAAATGTGCAGTCGGTTTCATTTTCATCGCCGTTTGTAGTAGAGTTAGCAGGGTATTTTTATTTTAACTCTCGTCCCAAATTCGTCCCAAAATAATTTTTTATCCTCCCGACACTATTTTTTTCGGCCCCGGGACGACGGGACGTCCTTAAGCTCGAGCCCTGCTCCACACACTGTATTTTTATAAAACATAATTTTGTTTATCACACTTCCACTCTCTGAAGGTCACTAATGGCACGACCTGACATAACGCTGTAGCCTTCTAATGAAATCAATACTAATGAAATTCCTAAAGGCAGGGCGGCCTGACCTTACTGTTTAACATTAGTGGAATCTCTCTCTCTCACACACACACACTCACACATTATACGGAAAGAATGGACGGTTTGCATATGAGGAAGTGTCAGCTTCTCTGTCCCCCTTCCTTTGTGGCTCACAGCTGGTTACTGACACATGACAGAGTCACAGAGGGAGTGAGGCAGAGCGTGAGTACCATATGCGGCGGGAAAAATAAAGAGTGAGAGTGTTATAGAGAGTGAGCAATCAAATGAATGCAGAAGAGATTTCCGCCGCTCCCTCTTCTCATCCTCTCTTATCTACACATAATTAAATATCTTAGCTTACACTTGGCACCTGCTGTTCCATTGGCATTTTCCAGTTGTATCGCTCATAAATCACCTGGCAGGCCTTTAGGGCCTTTACATATCTGAACTGCACATCTTGCTCTGTGTGTTTATGCACTGTAGTGTGTGTCGGGGTCGGGTGTGTGTGTGTGTGTGTGTGTGTGTGTGTGTGTGTGTGTGTGTGTGTGTGTGTGTGTGGGCAGACTGACTTGGAGCTGTCACTTACGCAGGGATGTATAGTTGGCTTATGTGTGTGTGTGTGTGTGTGTGTGTGTGTGTGTGTGTGTGTGTGTGTGTGTGTGTGTGTGTGTGTGTGTGTACACTTAAAGGTTACTGATCTGAAATGACCGTCACTCTTGCAGTAGACAGTTGTCTGGCCCTTGTGACCGCTAGATTCTTCAGTGGGGATGCAACATACGCCCTATGTAACAGCTGGACCCTTTAGAGGAGAGTAGACGCTTTGTGAGTGATGTTATCATGATGATGGATAGCCGGTGTGCACAAGCTATTTATCAAGAACTTTCATGTGGTGACTTTCCACCACTGCTCATTGTAGCTATCATTTATAGTTTGAGGTGTTTATTTAACTCATCAGCCTGAAAACCACGTGTCTGCTCATCACCATCAAAACAAAGGAAACATCCTGCAAGTTTAAAAAACATTTCCACTAACTTCTCTATCATTAAACAGTTGAGCTCATCTGCAGCGAGGCTCAGCCAAATGAATAAGTTAACAACCCCCAAAGCTAGCTGCAGTATGAGCACACACACAGCCACACCCCCACTGCACACACGTACCCCCACTACACACACACATGACCTCACACAGAGACATGCACATAGGCATTAGCTTACTTGCTAATAAGGGAAAGGAACTGAGTTCATTTATTTTTAGCCAGTATTTAAAACATTTACAAGAAACATTTGAACTGTAAAAGGAAGTTTCCATTCCTTTTTTCAGTGTGTGAGAGGTTCAGGGGGGGGGCAGCTACTTTATAGCAACTTGAGGATCAATCAGCATGGTGAACCAGTTTCTGCACAGCTGCAGTGTGATGTTGTGTCAGGGAAATCTGAACCTCTGGAAAGTCTAACTGCTGCACCTCTGCTATAAGAGGTATGGGGATATGTATCCATCAGTCAAATACAGAATGCCACTTTTAAGCTTAATGTTTCATGCTGACAGATTAGTAGTTGTTTTTAAGGTCATGTAGGGCAGCAGAGCGGAAATGGTGGAAATCCAAACACCGTGACGACCTCCTAACCTATCAGGCTCTCCTCTCCTCTTTCTCTGCTTCGATCTCTCAGGCAAAAAGCACTTTCTTTCAAGATAAGATCCAATCTTCCTATTCCAATCCTAAAAAACTATTTTCCATCTTCTCCACCCTCTTGGACCCTCCCAAAGCCCCTTCCCCCTCCTCCCTTCTGTCAAGCGACTTTGTTACCCACTTTGAAAAAAAGGTTGATGATATTCGCTCTTCTTTTTCTGACTCACCTTTACTCACTGCTGGGTCACCAGACCTTCCTTCCACCAACACACTAACCTCCTTTTCCCCTCTCTCTCCAAGTGAGGTTCTTACCCTCATTACCTCTGCCCGCCCTACCACCTGTCCTCTGGACCCTATCCCTTCAAACCTCCTTCAGACTATCGCTCCTGATATTCTACCGTTTCTCACCCATTTCATCAACACTTCTCTAACTTCTGGTCACTTTCCAAACAGTCTCAAGGAGGCAAGAGTAAACCCTCTCCTAAAGAAACCCACTCTCAACCCGTCTGATGTTATAAACTACAGGCCTGTCTCTCTCCTCCCGTTCCTGTCTAAATCACTTGAACGCGCTGTCTTTAAACAACTCTCCTGTTATCTCAATCAGAACAACCTTCTGGATCCGCACCAGTCTGGTTTCAAGGCAGGTCACTCCACAGAAACTGCTCTCATTGCTGTCACGGAGGAACTGCACACTGCCAAAACTGCATCCCTCTCCTCTGTCATCATCCTGTTGGACCTGTCTGCTGCATTCGACACGGTGAATCATCAGATCCTCCTTCGCACTCTCCAAAAACTTGGAGTTTCAGGCTCTGCACTTTCCCTCCTCACCTCATACCTGAAAGACCGTACCTACAGAGTGACTTGGAGAGGGTCTGAGTCCGACCCTTGTCAATTAACTACGGGGGTCCCTCAGGGCTCTGTTCTTGGTCCCCTCCTCTTCTCCCTGTACACAAACTCGCTCGGATCAGTCATTAGCCCGCATGGTTTTTCTTACCACTGCTACGCTGACGACACCCAATTAATTCTGTCCTTTCCCCGCTCAGAGACCCAGGTCGTTGCACGCATCTCTGCTTGTCTAGCTGACATCTCTCAGTGGATGTCTGCTCACCACCTCAAGCTCAACCTTGACAAGACTGAGCTGCTTTTCCTCCCGGGAAAAGATTGTCCCACTCTTGACCTAACAATCAACATCGGCACCTCTGTTGTTTCCCCGACTCAGACTGCAAGGAATCTGGGTGTGACCCTAGATAACAACCTGTCCTTCACTGCAAACATCGCTGCTACAACCCGTTGCTGCAGATACACGCTTTACAACATCAGGAAGATACGTCCCCAGCTGACTCAGAAAGCGACTCAGGTTCTGGTCCAGGCTCTCGTCATCTCACGCCTAGACTACTGCAACTCCCTCCTGGCTGGTCTACCTGCATGTGCCATCCGACCTCTGCAGCTCATCCAGAATGCAGCGGCTCGTCTGGTTTTCAATCTTCCTAAATTCTCCCACACCACTCCGCTCCTCCGCTCCCTTCACTGGCTTCCGGTAACTGCTAGAATCCACTTCAAGACACTGGTACTTGCTTACCATGCTGCGAATGGATCTGGCCCTTCCTACATCCAGGACATGGTTAAACCGTACACCCCAGCGCGTGCACTACGCTCTGCATCAGCCAAACGACTCGTTGTGCCCTCGCTGCGAGGGGGACCCAAGTTCCCATCGGCGAAAACACGTGGGTTTGCTGTCCTGGCTCCAAGATGGTGGAATGAGCTCCCCATTGACATCAGGACGGCAGATAGCTTACACATCTTCCGGCGCAAACTGAAAACTCATCTCTTTCGACTCCACTTCGAGCGATAGAATTATTAACGAAGCACTTTTATACTAATAAAGGACTGGCTTACCTAAAGCCAGTTGAGTAGCACTTGAAATGTTTGGCTCTATGAAACCTGATGTACTTATATGATTCTGTTTTCTTCAAGGTTGTGTCTTCCTGGTCGAATGTACTTATTGTAAGTCGCTTTGGATAAAAGCGTCAGCTAAATGCAATGTAATGTAATGTAATGTAATGTATTTTTTATAAGAGCTACAGTGCAAAAAGAGAATCCATTGTTTTGCCATGTGGGACAAAACAGTTTCTAAATTAGCTGCCCTGACAAACATCTTAATATACTCTTCCTTCCTCCTGCTCTCCTTCCCTCAAAGCTGATGTGCCACTGTCCTCCCTTCCTCTGGCCTCTAACCAACACAGACAGATATCAGGCCAGTACTGGGTTAAAATGGGTCATCACTGTAAACAAATTGGTGCATTGCTAAAATTGGACATGGTGAGCCATTTGTATTAGCCTTGTTAGAAGTGAGGAAACTTTATGAATTACAAATATGCAATCACACTGCAGAAGGAAATCGTAATAGAAAACAATAAAACGTGTGTATGATTCAAATGACAAATTCGGCTTTTGTGCAGTACTTGAACTCGCCAGCGAAGCCATGTGAGCCCAGTTTCCTCCTAAGGCACAGATTAAATTAAATTGGAGGAGAGCCTCAAAGCCCCCAAAGTGTGTGTGTGAGCTCTTATATGTGTGTGTGTCTGAGGAAGGGGCTAATCCGCCTTGCGTTGCTGTTGAGAGACATTTCAAGGCCTTTGTGTGCGCCGTAAGAGCCTGGGGTCACACACAAACACAGACTCGGGGTCCCTCTTCTTTTGGTCCTCAGTTTTCTTTCTCCTTTCCCTCCCCCTCCTTTTTTCATTTCCTTTGTCTTTTCTCTCCCACTTTTTCCTTCCTCCCTACTCCCGATGTTTCCCATTTCTCGATTCTCTCACTGAACTCCCTCCACGATCACCGCCCTCTTCCTATAGGTCCTTCAGCTGATCTACTCCCACTGCCTTCATCCTGCTTCTCCTTCTCAAAATACAAACTTTTAGAAATGAATTCCATTGAATCTCTCTTTTGCTGTTTACGTCTCTGTCTCACTCCACCCCCTCCATCAGAAGTGAGAGATGGACAGGCTCCTACTGACTGCCTCGGACACAAGGGGGCTGCACTTTGACCTTTACCCCTCCTCCCTCCATCCCTGCCCTTTAGTAGAACTGAATTGATCTCCTTTCCCGCCCTAATTCTCCCTTCTTGAACCTCCTTGTACTGCCCTAACTCTACTAGCTTTCTCGTCATTGAATGGAGCGCATGCAGTCCTGTTGACAGTCATTCACTGTTTGCTCTACTGATTGAGGGCTTTCACAAATCATTAACAACAAAGCTGCTTTAAGTTAGTTTTAAATGATCCTAAACATTTCTACTTCCATTTCTCCTCATTCCAAGAGCATTTTCTTCCCTACAAGGCACCTTAAAGATAAGCTACTGAGTGACCTTCCTCCTCTTTCTCTCTGCTCCCTCTATCTATTCATCAATCAATCTATTTCTTCACTGAAGCGTCAGCAAACTATCTGTTCCATCTCCCTCCTCCTTTGGTCCCGCCCAACTATAGATTCTCCCAGAAACAGAAGTGAACCTGCTTTGGAACAGATGCATAAGAATGTAAAGACTCAAAGAAGCCATTTCCATCTCTGAGGCACACATTAGAGTGACTCAAAGGGATGGAAAGACACATACGTAGTAACACACATTTGCACATACAGAAAACCGACCAGTTCCAGATGATCCCCGATCCCACAGATCTCTAGTTCCCATGCCCACCCAGTGTGTGAATGTGATTGGTTGTAATGTGTGTGTCTGTGTGCGTACGTGTGCGTAAGTAACATTACTCCCACCATTCTGCCACATGTCAGCAGTTGCTCAGTCATCTTTGACACAGACACACACACAGGATTACAGCCCTGCAGAGAAGTACTTGTCTCTGCATGCATATGGCCTACACACCATAGGCCTCAACTCCTTTATATAACAAGTGCCATATATATTGTTTAATGGAGCTGGTCTTTCCAGTAATCCAGAGCACAGTAAACTACATACTGTGTAAGAAATGTTATAAGGCAATTGATTTTTAAATCTCCATCAAAATCAATGATGATCAATGAACTGTATTTGACCTGATTAATTCGACACAACGCTGTCAAGAATCACTAGGTTTCCACTTTTGGACTAACAAGAGTCAAAGAGAGAGGCGTGTGTGAGGGTGACAGAGGGAGAAAGCACTACAGAGGCTAGCTGTTTGTTTTCTGCTAAACAAACCAGCGTTGCCTTAGCGCAGGGCATCAGGCGAAGCTGATTTTAGCTTCTGGGATTCAAGAGAACTCGAGACGCATCTTGTGATGGAGTTGACAGGAAAACAACCACGCAGTTTCGCAGGAAAAAAAAAAATCGCACACTGTGAAACACAAACACGGGCAGATCTTCACAGAAAACAAGTCTCACCTCATTTGACTTTTCTGGTTCTTATTCAATTAACTACAGTATGATGAAAAGATGAAGCAGACCACAAAAGCTAGCCTAGGTTACCCAAGCATGTGGCTAATTATTTGATCCTCTCTACCTGCCGATTCAAAAAATAATGAATAGACAAATTAGCCTATAAAGATAGATAAAAAGTTACATTTGTTTGTGTGACGCTGTAGCATGTCACATCAGGGTAAGCAGACTCGGCTCAGTCAGTGCCCTGAATGTCACATGACCAGCTGAGACTCTTGTTCTACATCTCCAACTACTCCAACTTGTCAATAAGACGAGCTGCAAAGACACTTTTTTCCACTTTCTGTCAGTCTCACTTTTCCCGCCAACTCACATCAAACTCCTCTACATGTCATACTTTCGATCGGTCTCTCACACACACTCGCTGCAGAAGTTGCATCAGTGCACCGTAATGTAGCAACAGCATCCTGTGGTGAACGGTGTGCCATCCTGTCTCAAGTTTCACACGGTGTGCAAGATGCAGTCTTTCTGTTATCCTTGATGTATGTATTGTACAGACTGAGAGCTGATAGGGAGCTGCGAAGTGCAACCAGTCTGGTTATAGCCACACTGAAACTACCCCACAGCAGCTAGAATAGTAGTGTAAGAAGTCAAAGTAGGTGAAATAAGCAAGATGTGTTGCTGATTCACTTTCAGTGCCCTGAATCTCTCAGACAGTCTGGGCTTTTCGGCGAGGAAGTCTCTAGTCGTATGCTAACTTCTCTGACCTTTAAGATAATGCGGAATTCAATCTACATTTGACAAGCTGTCACCTCAAATCAAACCCACGCTTATATGGCCTGGATTTTTTATCATCCAATACTCATTTATGCAACTTGTGGTAGCCGTTATCGGGTGCACCACAGCATCCGTTCACATACTCAAAAAATCAACTTAGTTAGTCATGGTTTCTGTCACCCATGCAAAATCAGAATAACCAAAGACTTTGGCCAACTTTCTGCATCTCACCACTGGGTTTCAACATTAAACAAAACAGATACATGTAAATAATATGAACAATAAATATAACTAGAGAATGCAATTCCTGAAGAAATTGCTAGTGGGAATGCTTTATGCTGAAAAGCTGACGATGAATTGCTATGCTGAAATGTAATGTGTAAGAAGAAAGTGAAGAATTTAGATTGAAATTATACATGAACACTGGGGGCTTGAATGTGTGATGAGAGAAGAAAAGAAAGTGAAAAGACTTGGAAAAGCAGCAGAATATTTTAACTGCAAACTTTGAACTAACTTGATAGCAAATGATCTGTCGCCATGGCAACGACATTTGATGACACCCCATAATACGCTTAGATGTGTTGATGGCTGCATCGTTACCAAACCTGTGAAGTTTTGGGCCATTTCGAGCATTTGAACTGAAGTTGTGAGAAAACCGTGTTTCATAGTGAGCACTGTGTTGCCAAGGCAACAGCTTTTGATGAAAACTCACTAATGGCACATAGACATGTTGAAGGCTGGACCATTAACCATTATCTGAAGTCTGCTGCTCTGAGCATGTCAGTTGGAGTTATGACATCATCGTGTTCCATGACACAGGTGTTTATATTTGAGCTAATGACATGTCCAGAGATCAAAGGTTTCCATGGTGATGTGCAGTATTCAGTGACAGGAGAGCATTTGAATTGTTCTGAATGGGAGATAAACCTCATACATGTGAACGTTTTGCTGAAGAACCGTAACAGATATCGGTGAAATTTCAAAGCATGAAGCATCTCAAGAACTCTGAGCATCTGAAGTGTACTTTTTGTTTTCTTTCGGGTTAATAATGTGGCCTTTTTGGCAGATTAACTCAAGGTGTGCGGCTAATGCTGTGAGTAAAGATCAGCTTGAATTTACAATTGGCTTTAATGGAGACATGTTGAAAGTTTTTGTCACTTCATGCCCTCAAGAGGCATTTTGTTTAATTCTTTTGCAATCATTTTTCAAGCTACGAGATGTTTTCCTACGTTTGTCATGACACATTATGTCTCAGGAGTGTAGGGTTTGGGAATTATGGCAGGTTTAAAAAAATATATGAAGGCTAATTTCAAGCTGTCCTCCACTCTAGCTTTGAGATCACACACCTTAACGAGCTGCGCAATACACACTAATGTTAAAATCTGAAGAAGGCCTCTTTACCTAGGTCTGAACTAGTGTTAATTTCGTCAGCTATTTTGTAATTTAGTTTTAGTCTTGTGTTAAATTTCCTTTTTAGTTTTAGTCATATTTAGTCACCTTCATCCTGTTTTTATTTAGTCTTATTTTAGTCAACTAAAACAGTAACTATTTTAGTCAAGATTTAGTCGACTAAAAGTCTGAGCATTTTAGTCATATTTTAGTCAAAGAAAACTAATTATTTTAGTATACTTTTTGTCAATGAAAACTGTTGAGTCTTTTTTAGTCATCAAATTATATAGAACATTTCAGTCAAACTAGTCTAGCCAAAACCAATAATTTGTCATTTTAGTATATATATATATAAATAAATAAAGATTATATCTTGTCCTTATTTGATGAAAAACTCAGGTTGAATGATTAAGAATGCAGCTTTGCAGGGAGTATCTGGTCAGGTTTGTGGTGTTTTCACCAGCTGTGTTATGGCCACATTGCTTCCCTTCTGATAAAACAATGCATTCGCTTTTTTTCTCCGCCTCATTGTAGCGAAAATGGGCCCAAATATCACATTGTTTCTTTCTCCCAAGCAGTGGTGGCTTTAGACTTTTTCGTTGTCAGTCATTTTGACGGACAGGATCGTAACATTTCCATCATAATCCATTATTACCCGTCGAGTGCACAATTTATCACTCACTCGCGCTGACGGGGTGGTATTCGGTTAACGCGAGTGCGACCACTGCTCCCAAGCCCTGTTGTTGCCATTTTATTTCCTGTTAAATAAGGTTAGTTAGACCATGAGTCTGACCCGAGTCTTCCTGACAGTTCACATTGTGCCGCTGCCCGGTGTAATTCAAATGTACCGCCGCGCGCAGCACAGACACACAGCTGCTGCCCTGCCGCAGCGCCGGAAATGGAACTGCTGGGAGAAAAACTGACTATCAGAAATGTAACGTTATCTTTGATAATATTTCGTCTCCTCATTTTTCGTCAACGAAAGTAAAGAGAGATTTTCGCATAGTTTTTATTTAGTAAACTACATTTTCGTCTCGTCACTTTTCGTCAACGATATTGCATGATGATTTCGTTGCAGTTATTGTTTACTGCCGTCGGTGCCGTCTCGTTTTCGTCATGGAAAAAAAGGTCGTTGACGAACAATTTTTGGTCATAGTTTTAGTCAACGAAATTAACACTACATATCAGTAACCTCACAATCTCAAGGTGAAATAGGACATGGAAGAAATAATTAAATTAACTAAATTCAGCACTTGGCTGGAAATTAGAACCTGATGGAGATCCACAGCCACGTAAGACATTTATAAAGCATTGGCCAGATAAACAGAAGGAGACAGAGCACAGAGACTGAAGAGGTGATAGTTTTATGAGACTGGACTCACCTGGAGTTCACACCATGCCACTTCCACAGTAGTCTCTGTATCCAGTCCCTTGTACACAGTCTTAAAGGACCCTCTTCCAATCTCAATGTCAAATTTTAAAAAGCGCCCGTCTGTAGAAGTGCCCACAGCTTTTGTCTCCACCTCCTCTATATCCTCCTGCACTCGTTTCTCGGCCTCCCTCTGCTCCGCCCGTGCTTTGGCCAGCCCCCTCTCCTCCTCCGTCTCCTTGTCTTTCTCCTCTGTCGGACTGCTAACAGTCCCCCCGTCCACATGTTCTATCGCTTTTCCGTCTTTTGTTACCTGTTGTGTCTCCTCGCATCCTCTGGGCCTCAATGTGACCTCAGGCTGTTTGTCGGCTGTTTTTTCGGTAACATCCAATAATGCCGGGCTGGGTTCTTTCACGGCCCCTTCTGCACTACGTTCTTTTTCAATACTACATGTGGGAACAGCAATTGTAATCCCGCCTTTACTTAAATCTTCCTCTGCAGTTTCTATGTGCCCCTCCGCAGCTGCCCCCCCAGTCCCCAGGCCGGGATGCAGGATGGGGCTTTGCACACCTCTCGGGAGCTCATCTCCTTCAGCGTCTCGCAGCCCATGTCCAGGGGCTTGGGGAAGCAAAAAGGTGGGAGGCCCTTGGCAGTCTGGGGGTGAGGTGAGTATCACAGCTGCTTTGCTGGGCAGGTCCAAAGCTGTGACATTGGAGTCACAGATGACACTCCGGCGGAAGAAGCGGTGCTCGGCTATTTTGGAGTCTCTATCCATGGTGTGGCGCCGCCGCTGGACCTCAGGGTGGACAATGAGCTTTTCCACCACGTCCGTGTCTGAACTGGCGGAGCCATTCACATTCTTATTGGGGGTCTGGGGTGATGGAGAGGGAGAGGCTGAGGGAGGAGGGGAGGCCGGGGCAATGAATATTACCGCTTTACTGCTGCTACTGCTGCTTTCAGACATTCCTCCCCGAGGCTAAGACCACAAAAAAGAAGAATTCGGTACTTATAAATAAAAACTTATGTACACCGTGTGTATGCAGGCACAAATCTCTGCTAGCAAGCTTCTTTTGTCAAATGAAAAGCTCTCCAACCTCAAATAACACCGCAGGAAAAAAGAAAAAGGGATGGGTAAATCTGCTTCCTCTTTGTAATGTCAACTGTTTCAACAAAACAACCTACAGTTCCAAGAAGGCCCTCCTGTACAGGGCTCCGGGAAGCCCCACGAGAGAGAGGCAGGGGCTTTCGCTTAGAGATTGGGGAGGGAAAAGTCAAAAGCCAATCAAAGGAGGGGGGGTGCAAGCACTGCAATGAGGTGACAACCGTCAAATTAACACCCGAATCCATCCTGTTTCCAACATCCAGAGAGGGACATCCACGACATGGAAGGACTGGAGATAGAACAGACCACTATGGCCTCAGAGGGCTGATAAAACAAAATATGGTTGGAATCCAATCTGTTACAGCTGAAGGGTCTGTCAGAACAGGCTGAAGCTCCCACAGATCGTTGAGGATGGGAGTGTAGAGGTCGCTGGCCCGTCTGGTGAGGCCAGACAGAAGGCTAGGTAGGCCTAGCCTGGCCCAGCCTGGCCCAGCTCGATCTGCTTCGGCCCTTGTCACTGAAAATAAAAAGAGAGAAGTGAGTGAGCTGTAAGATGAAACTATATTTTTTTTATATATCTGACCATACATCACAAAGGGCAACATCTGCTTCCACTTGACTAATTGGCCGACCCAAAAATCTTTGAAAGGACTTCCAAATGATACTTGGTTTCTCTCCGAATTGGCTGGTAGAATATAAAAGCTGCCAGATACTGTAACATTTGATCACCAATTGGCCAGAGATCAGCAGTATGAGCGACTGGGGAGGCAGGGTGGGAAATGAACATCAGCCAAATGCTGCCATGATTTTTAGTTGCAGTTGACAAATCTGTCAGTTTATCCAAACACTAATCAGATATGTCACCCATATTCGGATGTTCTTTACATTTAGATGGCAAAGTAGCAATATTAGATGAGTCAAGAAAAAACTCTTGTTTGCAGATTCATTATGAAAATGTGACTTGGGTTGAGGAATCGTTATCACCATCTAAAGAGATCTACATCCCACCAACCACCAACCTTTCCCTCCACAGTGCCCCTGTGAAGTTAATGCAGTGGAGTGATGCAGCAGAGTGTGCGCCTAATTGCTCCACGCTCCAAATTTAGCCTAAAGTCACCACCACTGGGCTGACCTCAAGGTTACTCAGTGGCAATTCAGCAGCGAAGCATGAGAGGGGAGGGGGCATCAAGAGCGACAGAGGTAGCATTACTAAACAGAACCTGGATGCATGTCTGAGGACAGTGCATAAGTATATTACATTACAGAACACTGAGTAAGTGGTAAGAAACAAATTAACTGAATTTGCCTTACTGTACATAACATCCTAAAGATAACTCTGTTATCAGAGTGGCACTGAGGAACAGCAGCTGCTTGGATGATGGAGACATTATTGAATGTGTATTAATTCCTGTCTAAAACAACATTTTTTAAACATGTATTACCGACACAAATAAATATGCACAATAATAGTGACATTCAGTTACGTATAATTAAATCTGTCTATGATGGGGTTTTAAACTGCACCGAGCAACTTTGCACAGACTATAAGCGTGTCTTTAAACTGCAAAAAAAGCCTTTAAACATAAATACAAATACATGGCGTATCACCACCTTATAGCAAAGCACATACAAAATGACAGATATCATTGTTTTAATGAGGCTTTTAAATTGCACAAGTTTAAATGAGCCCTGGTTTCCTATTTGAGAACATGCACGGCACCAGGGATGTATTTGGCCCCACAGTCTACTGTATTGCCTCAATTAGGGGAATTGGCTGAAGGATTAGCACTCAAGAGGCCACAGTAGGTATGTGCCTTAAGGCTTGTTTCTGCCTGTTTTAAATAAGAATTTCTAATGTCTAGCTTTATACATCATGTCATTTAGTTGTTTATTTAATGACCCATGCTGTAGGTGTTAAGAGAAGTCATGTATTTAACCCGTTAGTACTGCTGGAAAAACATCTGCCTTGTTCTTGTTTTGATCACATGGCTCTTATTTCGAAGATGTTTTTACAGTGATTTCACAACAGCTAGGGGGTGTTGTTAGGTCTTCTTTACAGAGTACAGACATAGGGCTGCCAGAAAACAGAACAGAGATGGTACATTTTACACAGCAACACAAGATGATGCTAATTTTAAAGTTAAGTGTGTAATAAAAAATTAAATTGAGGTAAATAATGAAAATGTTCGCATGACAGGTAATGTACTGTATAGTATAGTTAACACAGAGTGTTGCTTCTACCAATCAGATTAGTCCTTGAAAGAAAGTTTTTTGTGAAAATGAATATGTATAGAAAAATATATATAAATATGAATTTAAATTACTTGTATAATGGATCATCATATTGGCCTTGAGTATAAGCATAATAACAAACTTTTACTGAATTGTATTTTTACTGATTCGTCTATTAACAAGCTCTCTGCAACATTATAATGCACATATAAACATTCAAATATGACCCATAATGGTGGTAGAACATTGTCAATTCCTTTTCAGATAGGAGTAGATGGCTAGCATTTAAAAGCAATGAAATCAATCAAATATCATGGATTTGTTAAGCATCATAGGTCCATGCCAACAAGTCGTCTATTCGTTATGGTGGGCTAATTAAAACGTAATGAAAGAAAGCTGTTCATCCTGTTATAGTGAGCACAGGAGCAATTAAAAGTCCCGGGCAAAGCCATGAGGGTCGTTACGGAGCTGATTTTTAATAAAGGCTCACTTTGAATATCTCTCAATGTGAGAAACAAAAGTGGTTTAAATAATGTCTGCAAGTTACTAACTGTACCAACTGAAAGAGCTCGAGCCAATGGAGCGCGAGCTGTGCAGGAGACTGAGCCGCAGACCGGGCTTCACTGCTGCCTGTGAGGGACTACAGAAACCAGGCTCTGCAGCTAAAACACACAGGCAACAGCCAGTCACGATGTGTATAAACCATAATAATACAACTGAAAATGTCCCTTTACCTATTCCATTGGTGAGGTCTGTCCGGGAACCAGATAATATGAAGGTGAAAACTTGATTTAAAGCCTGGAACTCCTCTGCAGGGGGGTCCGCTCCGACACAGCACTAATGTCAGTATAGTGCGTCACATTAAAGCCACAGTTGGTTGTCGAAAAAGCCCAAAAAGAAGCTATTTACAAAAACATAACTTAGTTACAACCGTGTCCTTCTAAAGAAAGGTCCGAACAGCGTGGCGAGAAGCGGTTTGTGCAGCGAGCCGTAGCCGACAGACAGACACCTCCCACCGGGAAGAGAAGCCAAGTTCGCTCGGTGGTGTCGCGGCGGCTCTGGTACTTATTTCTGTCTGTGTTGTCTCTGTCCGGGTCTGCAACCGCGACCGAAAGGCAACTCAAAGATGCTCAATCCTCATCCGTATCAACATAGCCAGCTCCTGCGACGCCGTTTCGCTCCTCTAGGCTCGTGTGGCGCAATAAATCCACTGTGGTCCACAGTTATTCCCCGATTTCAAGCCATGGGACGACTGCTCCGCTGCTCTCTGCTCTTCTCTGGCGATGACTCGACAAGGCGACCGTACAGCTTTCACGCAGACGTGCTGCGTCAACCAGCCACCATTAACCAGGATGATACAGGAAGAGAGAGGGTTCTTCCAAAGTAAAACAACCATTCTATTTACAGCGGTGGAAGAAGTACTCAGATGTTGTACAAGTAAAATCAAGTTGTAAAAGTAGAAGTACCAGAGTGTAGGAATACTCTGTTTCAAGTAAAAGTCCTGCATTTCAAATGTTACTCGAGTAAAAGTACAAAAGTATTAGCATCCAAATATACTTAAAGTACCAAAAGTAAAAGTAGTCATTGTGCAGATGCAGATTGGTCCATTTCAGAATAATATATATGATGTGTTTTATAATTATTGATCATTAAAGTGTTATCAAAGCTGGTAAAGGTGCAGCTAGTTGTAATGACTTTGTATACTGCAGGGTAGCTTGTGAATTTACTCCAGGTGGAACTAAAGTCTGATTTAAAACTTGATTATACTTCACATCATTAATCCAAATCTGTAAAGTAACTAAATGTAACAAATACATGTAGTGGAGTAAAAGTACATGATTTGCCTCTGAATTGTAGTGGAGTAGAAATACAAAAGTAGCCTAGCATAAAAGTTTAAATGTACTCAAGTAAAGTACAAGTATCTAAATTGTACTTAAGTACAGTACTTGAGTAAATGTACTTAGTAAAGTTACACCATTGACCAAAACAAAGCTGTGTGCAGTGGTGGAAGAAGTACTCAGATCCTTTACTTAAGTAAAAGTAGAAATTCCACATTGTTAAAATACTCCATTACAAGTAAAAGTCCTGCATTCAAGTGTTGTTTAGTTAACGTAAAGAAGTATTGGAATCCAAATATAGAGGTAGGCCTACAGTTAATTTATATACTGCTCCTGGATATCTTTACCTATAATTATATGTTTATATGTTTATATATTAGTTGGTTTAAATTGTATATTAGTTTATAATCTCCTGAATAATTCTACTTCTGTAAATCTGTAAAGTAAAAAGCTGTCTGATAAATGTAGTGGAGTAAAATGTACAATATTGGCTTCAAACATGAAGTGGAGTAGAAGTCTAAAGTATATGGAAATCCTCAGGTAAAGTACAAGTACTTGAGTAAATGTACTTTGTTATATTCCAACACTGACTGCGTGTGATGTGGAAGGACCAAAGGTTGAAGAAAAATAAATTCCATAATTTTTTCGTAGCTTGTGAATTTCACCAAGGGATCAAGGCAAGTTCATTTATAGAGCACCTTTCAACACAAGGCAATTCAAAGTGCTTTACAAAATCGAAAAACATTAAGAGCATTAAGAAATAGTGCAATATATTGCAGGTAATTAAAAAGCAAAGAGAATACAATAAAGCATACTGTAAATCAAGCTGGTATAGAATTACTAATAATCAAAAAAGTGATTTATCCCTAATAGAATCATTTATTTATTTAATACGTTGTGCATTATTAATCTCAATCTGAAAAATAAAAATGGTTATTAAATTGTAATGGATCAGAAGTAAAGTAATATAACACGAACATTCTACAGTGTAAGTAGCTTACGATTGTTCTACAATACATTACATGTAATTGTTTCCTATACAACACTGGAAATGACCAAAATATGGAGTCACAAAATCCCGCCCAAATGTTTTCAATCTACTGTACAGTGCTATTGTTGAATATAATCCCTATTTTTTTAGGCTACGTGTTTGAGTACATCCTGCAGCTCTCACGCTATTGACTCACACCACACCTCTGATCTGTCCTGTGTTATTATTTCATAGAGGACACAGAGGCAGCCGTCTGATCTGTGTGTGACCTGACAGATCCAGCTGTGCTCCTGCTGTGTCCCACAAACAACTGGGGAAGGAGGGGAAACTACTTTCACCTTTTTCTGGTTTGCTACAACAGTTATATAGTTATACAGTTATTTATAGTCTTGTATGTGGATATATATTCAGGGGAAAAAACTGTGTGGTCATTTATATTTTATTTATTTTTTGTAATTGGTGGATCAATATTTAAGATCTGAGTTAAAGTCAGGATTCAGTCCAAATTCAGAATTCTGAGATAAAAAAAAAAGTAATGTAACCCTGACCTAACTCTTCCGTATTCTATAATTTGTCTTTATTTTGAAAAAGATTGATCTTCTTGACTAGAAAAAGGAGAGAATGGAAACATTTCTACAATGAATAACTACAGTTAATTGCTGAACCAAGAACTGCACTTTAAATATTATTATTAATATTGGGTATTTTAAGGCAGGGCAGGCAAGGCAAGTTAATTTACATAGCACCTTTCCACACAAGGTAATTCAAAGTGCTTTACAAAAATGAAAAACATTAAGAAAAGGGCATTTAAAAACAGTCATTATAAAAAAAGATAATAAAATAAACATTTAAAAAAATATATGGATACGGTTGTATTACATTTTCACTTACTGCAGTTAAAAACTGATGTCCATAACACTGATTAAAACTTAATACATTATTTACTGAATTTGCATATTATCAGGTGAACTGTGTTCTGTAGGCAGGAAGTGCTGCAACACGTTCACCAATAAGACTTTTTTTAGTTGACAGGGCAAACCGGAAGTACTATTGTTTATTCTGGTGATCTTGTCAGAATTTTGCCCATAGGAGCAAACTCCTCTCAGTATCCTGATCCAAAAGCTGCAGCGTGAAGCAACACATTCAGGATTTTATTTAACGTCAGGTTCATGCAATTCATGTAATGTATGTTGCATGTTTTAAATGTATTGTATTTACTTGTTTAAAATGAAATGTGTTTTAGGTTGACTTTTAAAATCTGTCCAGGGACTACAGATGAAAAATAGCCTCTTGGCTAACTCTGGCACGTTTACAGAAATGTTCATTAATGTACACTGTCCCTGTTAAATAAATATGTGTGTGTGTGTGTGTGTGTGTGTGTGTGTGTGTGTGTGTGTGTGTGTGTGTGTGTGTGTGTGTGTGTGTGTGTGTGTGTGTGTGTGTGTGTGTGTGTGTGTGTGTGTGTGTGTGTGTGGCCTTCACTCTCTGACAGCCTCATTATTACATTTTCCAACAATTAAAACAAATCTTGGGGGCGAAGACAGAGAAGGTAGGTATAGGTAAAGTAACATTATTATGGGTTTATTTTCATTCTTAGTTTTTTTTCCCTTTTTTTTGCGTTTGAAAGTGTACATCAGTTGATAATCGTACTGTACAGGTTTGTCTGTAAGATCTATTCACCCTGATATTGAGTTGAAGAGCCTCTAGCAAGAATAATCAAAACAGGTTCATGTTTTATCCTGCTCATTAGTCTACTTCCTAAAAACATTATTGTTAATTTTTCTCTGTGGGACTTCCTGTTTGTATTTGGCAGCAGGGGTCCAAACTACTTGACACTAATGGCGCAATTCTACTGCAGGGCCTCGCTCGGCTTAGTACGGTATGGCTAGGCCTCGTTAGGCCTTGGAAGGCCTGGGTCACTTTATGCTGCGTTTCCATTACAGTTTAGGAACTGGGGTAATATCTATAGTAACGCAGTGTAGGCGGAGCCGTGACGTCATCTTTAATGCGAAACACAAAACCAACATCAGCCGTTAGCTGTTAGCACTCAGAGCTCACAGCTCCTCATATCTGTTCAGAAACTAGACAAAAGGAAAAACAAATCTCCAGGTGCACTTTGAAATCTATAAAGAGAGACTTGGCCTTTATAATTTGGAATTGAAATTTGCCCGACAGTCTTTCTTCTCTGATATCATTGCCAAAAACAAAAACAACGCACGTGCCTTGTTCGCTACCGTCGACAGACTAACTAACCCCCCAGTGTCAGTAGCCTCTGAATTTCTATCCACCAGGGCGTGCAATGAATTTGCCTCCTTCTTCACTGACAAAATTCAGAAAATCAGACAAGCACTCAGTGCCTCTGCCTCAGGAACAGCAAATGTTTTGTCTCTGTGTCCACCTAATATCAATTCAGAAATCATGACACAATTCCATCAGATTAATGATAAAAACCTAGAGGACATTATACAACTTCTGAAATCCTCCTCATGCTGCCTTGATATTAATCCAACAGGGTTTTTCAAAAATGTTTTTCCTTGCATGGCCTCAGATCTACTTCATATAGTAAACAAGTCTCTTCACTCAGGTGTTTTTCCACAGGCCCTGAAAACTGCAGTCATTAAACCGCTCTTAAAAAATCATAATCTAGACGCTTCAGTAATGAACAATTACAGGCCCATATCAAACCTCCCATTTCTAGGTAAAATCATTGAAAAAGTAGTCTTTCAACAGTTGAGGAATTTTTTTGCATTTAAATAACTGTTTCGATGTGTTCCAGTCAGGCTTTCGTCCAAACCACAGCACTGAGACTGCTCTTGTAAGGTCTTCAATGACATCCACTTAAACACAGACAGTGGCAGAACTTCAGTGTTAGTATTATTAGATCTCAGTGCTGCGTTTGACACTGTTGACCACAACATATTACTAGACCGACTAGAAAACTGGGTGGGACTTTCGGAAACAGTTCTAAATTGGTTTGAATCCTACTTAAAGGACAGAAACAACTTTGTTTCTATAGGTAAATACACATCTGAGTTGACAAATATGACATGTGGGGTTCCTCAAGGCTCCATCTTGGGGCCTCTTCTCTTTAACATCTACATGCTACCACTGGCTCAGATAATGAAAAACAACAAAATAAGTTACCATAGCTATGCGGATGACACACAAATTTACATAACCATTTCACCAGGAGACTATTCTCCAGTTAAAACACTGAGTAAGTGCATTGAACAAATCAATGACTGGATGTGTCAGAACTTTCTCCAATTAAACAAAGACAAAACTGAGGTAATGGTTTTTGGAGCCAAGGCAGAACGTATAAAAGTTAGCGCTGAGCTTCAGCCTGCAATGTTCAAAACAACAGATAAAGCCAGAAATCTAGGTGTAGTCATGGACTCTGACCTGAGTTTCAACAGTCACATTAAAACAATTACTAAATCAGCCTACTATCACCTAAAGAACATATCTAGGATTAAAAGACTAATGTCACAGCAGGATTTGGAAAAACTTGTCCATGCTTTTATCTTCAGTAGACTCGACTACTGCAATGGTGTCTTCACAGGTCTCACTAAAAAATCTATTAGGAAGCTGCAGCTGATTCAGAACGCCGCTGCTCGAGTCCTCACTAACACTAAGAAAGTGGATCACATCACTCCTGTTCTGAAGTCTTTACACTAGCTTCCTGTGTGTCAAAGAATAGATTTCAAAATACTGCTGCTGGTTTATAAAGCTTTGAATGGTTTAGGCCCAAAATACATTTCTGATCTTCTGCTAAATTATGAACCATCCAGATCTCTCAGGTCTTCAGGGACTGGTCAGCTTTCTGTCCCCAGAGTCAGAACTAAACATGGTAAAGCAGCGTTCAGTTATTATGCTCCAAATATCTGGAACAAACTCCCAGAAACCTGCAGGTCCGCTACAACTCTTACTAGTTTTAAATCCAGACTGAAGACTTATCTTTTTGTCGCTGCTTTTAATTGAAACTGAGCCGTTGTGTTCATCAGTAAAGTGGAACTTCTGTGTGAACTATTCATATCTTAAACTGCACTGTAACTTTTTATTCATGTACTTTTTATTCATGTATTTTTTCTTTTAATGTTTCTTTTATTATCTTTTACTGTTTTTAAAATGCCTTTGTCTGAATGTCTTTCATTTTTGTAAAGCACCTTGAATTGCCTTGTGTTGAAAGGTGCTATATAAATAAACTTGCCTTGCCTTGCCTTGCCTTACCACAGTCCACAAAAATGCTACATCTTGCCATACTGAGAGTTTTACAAGCAATATATAATATTTTGCGATGTCTTATATCCTCTTATGGGGGATGTTTTCTAAATAATTATACATTTTATTTAAGTTTGACTTTGGTTGTGATTATCTTACAAGCCACACAGGTATAACTGAACTCAAAACTCCTGGCTCGACAGGTAGCATTTGAACACAAACAATTAAATAAAGACAACTACATCTCTGTTTCACCTGCACTTTTAATGTACATTTGAATATTGTGTCTATTGTGTCTTTCATATTTTACTTCCAGCACCACTCCCCCACCATGGACAAAGAAGCATCATGTCATATAACAGTCATTTGTTGGTCAACAATTGCAACAGCATCCTGGAAAGCAGCATGAATGTGTTTGGAGAAAACCTTTTCACAGCCTTGCCTCTTCCTTCAGTGAAAAACTGCACCTGACTAAAAATGACTCAGAAAGAAGGATTTATTCTCCTCTCTCTCTCTAGCTTAGAGTTTGCCTACATGCTACAACAACACATTTGGTCCCAAAGTTAAAGACCTCGCACAACAATAAACCACATTTCTTTCAGCGCATGTGATAGACAGCCTGACCTTACTTATTTCACTGGGCATTGAAGAATAATAGAGAGGGAAAATGTACACCTTATATTGTGTTTGTTTAATCCATATAAAATTAAAGTTCATACAGGTTTTGGTATGTTAGCTGGAATAGGCTACCATTAGCTTAAACTGTATTGCTAAACTAAGGTTTATTCCCTTCTTTGCAACTAGTGCACTGCAAACCACTTTGAGTGCCAATGTAATGGCTGGAATCCCAATGTTATGCATCGCTGTTGAGTCATTTAAGATGTATTCATGGCCGTCCCAGTTGCAGGAAGCCATGTTGGGGGAAGCAAGAGGTCTCGTTAGCTTGACGGACACAAACAACTGGACTTCATTAGCATTCTGACAACAGAAGCTTTCACTCACTGACTTTGAAGGCTTTGAGGAATAAACCAAAGGGGACATTTGAACCTTCTTCCCCTTTTCACACCTCATTTTATCTTTCTTTCCATCAAACACATGTTTCTGAGGCTCACAAACAGGATGCAATCCAAACACTCCAGCCCTTTCTTCAACATTAGAAGGCAGCATTATTTTATTAGACAAGAGTGGAGAGGAAATTCAGCCAAGTAATGTTGATTCAGAAATTGTTTTGGCATAATTGCTCTACCCTCTGGCTATATTGACTCACTGACAAAAACATTTTATAATAAATTATCTCTATGCCTCGCTAATAAAAGATATATCCGCTTTCACACCAAGTACTTTGCCGTACTTAGTGCCCAGCACTTAGTGCCAGCACTTAGTACCCCCATGGAACCAAGTACAGATCGCGTTCACACCGGAATAAATTCCCTGAGGGAAGATTACGCAAATGAAGCCACTGACGTCACTTCTTCTTCTTCTGCTTTGGGTTTACTGGCAGGCCGCAAACCACTTCATGGTGTATACTGCCACCCGAAGTCCCCGGCCGGAAGTCCCCGGAGTTGGGGACTGGCTTCAGTAGAAGCTGCTGGGAGTCCCAGCAGCCTTCCAAGTAAATCGCCAGAACGTCGACACCT
>NW_022991970.1:0-145000 GCF_902827175.1 Gymnodraco acuticeps | reverse complement strand
ATAATTACATATTTTGCAGAACAAGGAGTCACAGTGATACATCAACACACAATGCCATTGGCTTTGAAGCTGGTGAGAAATCGGATGCTGGCTGTGAACTTGTTCAGTGGGAGAGAATAACTATTGTTTTCAGCATTTAGAAAAACAACAGCATTCAAACCACCTGATGCTGCAGAATAATACCGCCTGCTTGTTTAGAGAATAATATTTGTCTTAATTCATGTCATTCTAACTCTACATCACACACATGAATTGAAACCCCCTTACACTAAAGCGCTGCGACTAAATTCAGCATGGCAACAGCTGGTTAAGTGCCTTGATCAAGGGCACTCCAGCAGAATGTACTGAGGAGGGGAAGTATTTATTCTTCTGTGCCGTGACATGCCAGAAAATGAGCGTGTGTTAAATGTATGCAAATGTTTGGGTGAGTCAGAGAACGTGTTTTAAGAGACCTCATGTTGCAACAGAGAACCTGTCACTTCCCTTCTCTGTGACACTGAACCCCCCACCCTCTGTAATTTGGAGTGAGTGTGTTAATCTTAATTGAAGTCCTGAATACATTCTCAGGTGCATTGTATGATATGTGATATTCATGCTGACATTTATATGGAATATTTTATAATTAACTCCAGTAGGATACAAGTAGTGTAGCATGCAGGCCATTAGCCATCTGTCTAACACGGTTATTTTCAGTGGTAGTGATACATGATTCTGCCACTGTACAGCCATTTCTTTCCATACAGTATATACTGTATCTATGAGCTCTATCATACTGGCCTGCTTTGTTTTTTTTTATGACATTATTTATCTAGTTTCTTATTTTTCTGATAATGATTATTATTATTATAATGATTATTATTATATAACAACAATCATAATATTTTTTCTAATATGTTCTATGATTATTAATAATAAGCATAATAATCTGAATAATCTTAGTATTTTTCAATAATATATGTGTTTTTTCTACATAAAACATTATGTGAAAGTAAAATGTACATATGTCAAATCCTTATGCCTTTGTTCCAACATCGCACAAATACCTTCATACTGTAGTAATAATATATGGTTGGCACTATCTAGAGATGCCTTTGTTATTAAAAAAAAATTGTAATATATTTAAAGCAACCTTATATTTCAAATACAAATGTCAGCAAGTGCTGTGGCAGTGTTCAGTGGGGATCAAGGCCAAATCTTCCAGCAGTACTTCCTCCCACCAGATAGTGTCACTAAAGAGTCCACAGAGGAGTCAAACAGATTAAGATGTTCTCATAAACTTTCATTCTCTAACTTCTTATTTTCCTCATGTGCCTTGTGGTTCCACATGTCTCCCTCGGCCTGCAAAAAAAAGTGTGTCCACTACAAATGTATCTACACATGTTCTCACTCTCCCCGGTAACAGTTTAAATTGGAGGCAATTAAGTCAAAATTAGGCCTCTCTCCCTGATGAGGAGTAGGTTAAATATGAAATTAACTGTAATTATTTGAGAAGGAAATTCCGGAGAGGAGAGGAGGAGAGATGAGATGAGGAGAGGAGACAGAGGAGAGAGGAGAGGAGAGGAGACAGAGGAGAGAGAGGAGAGGGAGAGGGAGGAGGGAGAGGAGAGGAGAGGAGAGGAGAGGAGAGGAGAGGAGAGGAGAGGAGAGGAGAGAGGAGAGGAGAAGGAAATCTGATTAAACTTGGGGACTAATTAAAGAAAGGAAAACCCAAAAAGTTAATAACATACTTTGATGTATTCCCATTATAAACCATTTTTTGGCCACGTTTCAAACTTGTTTTAATGAAAGTTTAATACAATGGCTTGCTTAGGGGGAAGAAAGATAACCACAATAATTCAGTTTATGGTTACCTCTTGGAAAACCTAATGGATGGGGTGAGGTATAAATCGTAAGTATTATAAAATCATGATAAAGCTATTTGTATGAACTTTACGGTTCATGCATTTGTTACAAAGCGCTCTCCTTTGCCTGAGGAAAATATCTGCGGGAATCCGGCATTATAAGAATGTGTGTGCCTGTCTGCACCAGTGTGTGTGCATGTGTGTGTGCATGCGGATACACTTTATTTTGCACCACACAGAAAGGCACATTGTCCAAACCATGATTGTAATATGGCCTTGAAATGTAGTTATAGGGTAATAAAATAGGCTACACTTTTCCCTCAGCAGCTGTTTCCTCTAAACACACTGTTAGCTAAATCTACTTCAAATAAATCGCATAGTGTGAAATCTGTAAATGGAAGATAAACGTGCAGGTGGTTGAACACCAGACATGCAAACCTCACAGACGTGCAGAGAGGCATTCAACAGGTGGATTATATTAACCAATAATGTAAAGTTTTCGAGGAACAAATAGTACCCACAATTTGCTGACTCTCTGCACGACTTTTATAAAATCAAATTTCCTGTTTCCCACGAAAACAAATTGTGTTTCCCTGGGAAGAAGTCTTATTAAATCCACAGGAAGACATTCAGGCCTGTGTGTGTGTCTGTGTATTGTGTGTGAGTGTGTCCTTTAAACGTGTGGGTTAAATAATTGAAAAAATATTGCTGCTCAAATGTAAGTGATTTTGAGTGTAATAAAGGCACTTTCAAATGCAATGCCTCTCTGCCTGAGTGTTACGTCAACCATTTTTCTTATAATCAAAGCCCTCCTGCTGTGACTAAATCATTCAAACGTCTTTTAAAGCACCTTCAGAAACATCCAATCACCAACAATTGTTTAATAGTCCAGGGCAAAGACACTTTTAAGAATCAATCTGTTACCTGTTTTCTCAAATATTGTGTTGGGGCCTATAAGAAGGTTGTTCAGTGATGATAATAATGCAAAACAATTCTGAATTTACACAGAATTCTCTCAGTTGAGCAAATGAAAAGTGATCCTTATTTTACTGAACAACATTGCTTACCACTAGAACATGAACACACACACACACACACATACACACACCAGTGAGCAGGTGGGCTACATGAAAGCACATGTGCACCTGCAGGTTTTTCGGTGACGGTGATACACACACTTTGATCTGTTGCACCGTCATCCCATGGTACCACCAATGTGGGCCTGTTAATATGTGTTTATATATCTGCCCGTGTGTGTGTGGGTGTGTGGTCAGATGGGCATTTCTCCTCTTCTAACTTTGAAGTGCGTTACCAGTGGAGTCAGTGTGTGTCTGTAAGTGTGTGTTTGGTGCACTATAATGAACATTCTTGCAGCATAAAGGCCCTTTTGTCATGGTAGAAGGAGAGACGGCCGTGTGTGTGTTAATGGCGTCTGTACAGTATGTGCATGTATGGCAGAAGAGGTAAAGAGTGAGAGGTTAGCGCAGGCTGGTACTAGCTGCTGAGGCCCTTGTGGTGTGTTGTGTGTGTGTGTGTGTGGTGTTGTGTGTGTGTGTGTGTGTGTGTGTGTGTGTGGGTGTGTGTGTGTGTGTGTGTGTGTGGTGTGTGGTGTGTGTGTTGTGTTGGTGTCTGTGTGTGTGTGTTGTGTGTGTTGTGTGTGTGTGTGTGTGGTGTGTGTGTTAGAGAGAGATACTGAGTGTACAACAAGATACAGAATGACAACGACAGAGCATTGTATAAGTCTCATTCAGTATCATTACACAGTGTCACGCGTCGCCCCAGCTGATTTAAGTCCTTTAGAAATATTCAAGTCTCAATCGGTCCTCAATTGACCATTTGCTAAGCCCCGCCCCTCATAGTTACTGTTGCTAAGCTTGGCCAACTTCGAATTGCACAGAACAAATGCAGTTTACAACGATAACGATAAAAGATTAACACTTTTTTAAGCAAAGTTGTTTTAGCATTGGCTGGCTGAAATAGCTGGTCACTAGATGTTATTAGCTTTAGCTAGCGACCGACCTCAGCTAACATTAGCTCCATAAAATAATATTTGTGAGTAGAATAAAATGTAAGAACAAATAAAGATTAAATCGTGATGTTTGTAAATGTCTGTTTCCTTGTATCTTGTAAACGCTTGTGATATGAGTCTTTAAAACTCACTGATAGCAACAAGATATCCTGCTTCATGATTGTTTGGTTGCTTAGTTTACATACTTGTTTAGCATATAAATAGGATTTTTTTCACTTGAATCATTGGCAACCGTTTTATGAAGAGATAAAATGGATGTGTCAGTTAACACAACACCTCCCTCAGGGTAAAGAGTTTGACTGACAAAAAGTAAGACTTAATATGTTTTCATAAACAACCGACGAGGACCATGGCGAGACGGCACTAACATAATTAAACCACTAACTGTGACTACTTCAACATGCTGGTGGTTTGAAAAAGAAATACTTTATTTGCGTTGGCAAAAAACAGAAGACAAAATATTGTACTTTTTTTTTTCAATGCAGCAATTCTGTTTGTGCACCATATTAGGACACTATGAAAACAGCTCCATCCTCTTTTCCAAATATGTTCACGTTTGGTTCCAAAAACCACAACCACTGTAGCTTCAACAAATGTTCAATTACAGGCCTCTTTGTGTTTACAGTGTGTATATATATATATATATCTAAAAAGCAATAAAAGGTTTTTCTTTTCAAAAGCCATTTATTTCCGACCGAAGCTCCTCAGACAGCTTGTAACTTCATCTCATTAACACCTCATTAACTGCCTATAAGTACATTTAAATCCACACGAAAGGATTAAAGCCGACCTGGAAGTATCCACTCATCACAGTACATGGAGTAATTCTATTCTTAAACTTCATACACAAATAGTTCTTCCCATTCATTCACAAGAGATAATACTAAAACAGGTTTTGTTAGTGTGGTGCAACAGCTCACAACTTTGTTTACAGTCAAGAGAAACATTGCAACATCAAGACTAAGAAGCAGCACAAAGTGCCTTCAGCCTTTATTTATAGAGGCAGCAAAGCGATCAAGGATTAAGAAAATTACAAGCATGGGCTTTGCTAACTTTTGTTTTATATTTCACATTTTAGAACATGCACAAAAGTCAGAAATGCCCTGAATGACCATTTCAAACCACCGCTTTCCCCTTAAGAACCTCTTGGTCTTTACTGTGTTTACAGACGTGCACAAAACTGAGCAACCCTATCTGAAAGCATTAGACATTTAGCAGTCAAAACAAAGCCCATCCTTTAAGTGTCAGGGGAGGGAGTCTATACATTTACCCCGTGCTGCTGGACATCATTTATCTGCACAGTATCTTATAGGAGACCTAGGAAAAGTCAGAGCAGAATGTAATTGGCATCTTTCAAAAACTCTCATTTTCTAGGAACCAAAGCCTGAGGAGGTCTTGGCTGAGGAACTCACTCTCAGTTTCTGAGAATGAAGTTCTGTGGGCAGGACGGTTTGTTTTCAACCTTTCATTTGAGGATTAACTTGAGACCTGTTGCTCAAACATTACACTAATCCAGGCTTAAATTAACAGTCCATCCTAATAGTCAAATATCTGAAAGACAGCAGAAGCGTAAATCTGGAAAACCACAAAACAAAACAGTTTCTCCAACGGTTTCAGCTGACAGTTCCTGGAAGCTTGTTGATGCAATTGTATCAAGAACAACACAGACGAAGGGCAGGTGTTACGGCTCCCACTCTCCAAGGACAGTATTAGTAACAGCTTAGTGTCATAATCAATAGTAGATCATCTTGATTTTGCGTAGTCTATGCCTGAAATATGAAAGAAAAATGACGACTCACATGTATAAAGAATTTTCTTTGATACATTATTGTTTGTGCTTGTGTGGTGATGACAGTTTATGTTGGTTATTTTATCTACCGTGTTCATCCTTCTACTAGTTTAGAGCATATTAAAGTGGATTTCAGAGGGGATGTTAAGCTATTCAATGCTCTCAGAAAATGAATTACAGTGCTCTTAAATTCTCTATTTCATTAAAAAAAAAGGCCACGAGCCTGGATGGGTTACTATCACCTGAGATAAACGTGGGATGGGAGTGCCATATTGTATAATTCCAAAAACATTAAAAGATAACCTATATTTTCATCCCTTTGTACCCTAGCATGGGACACATTGTTTCCTATGTGTGATGCTCTGTTTCAGGTAACATTAACATAATGAAATTCCTGCCGTTGAAGTGATCATTTTTCTGAGGATTATAGGATTGCAGAGGTATGTGTTTAATCACTGTTGACAACCATCGCTCCCCCGAGGACACTGTGCGTGTGTGTGTGTATTTGAATAAGATGGAAAAACGTTGTGTGTGTTGCAAAATGTTGGTGGTCTGATATGTTTGTATGAGAAAGAAACCAGAGAAACAAATATGTGTGGCATGTGTGTATTTGTTGTAGTGTGTTCTTTTTTTGTGTCTACTTTTCTTTGGTTCCTGTATTTTCCGCTCACGCTGACAAACCCATACCGCTGTGTTTGAAGGGTTTTCTGTCTGCTGGTTCCTTTCCTTGACTTTCTCTCTTTTTAAACCTTTAATCAAAAATGTCGAGTGTCACACAGGGTTAAGCTGAGACTGCATTGTCAATTATTGTTTGAGGGGAAACATATTTCCTCATGGACGTTTATTTTTTGACTTCATGTCATATCAAAGTCCTCATAGAAAGGAGGTTGTGACTTTCACCAAGGAGACAGGTATTCTTATCGCAAATGTATTCTGATTCTAATAAAGGTATTCTGAAGTGAAACCAAAAGTCAATTTGAACTTACTTTAAATTATATACGTAATTTAAAAAACAGGATATAGTTTCTCCCTAGGGAGGTGTTCCAGGCACGTCCAGCTGGGAAGAGACCAAGGGGTAGACCTAGGACCAGGTAGAGGGATTATATCTCTTCTCTGGCCTGGGAGCGCCTTGGGATCCCCCAGTCAGAGCTGGTTGATGTCGCCAGGGGAAAGGGAAGTTTGGAGCTCTCTGCTGGAACTGCTACCCCCCGCGACCCGACCACGGATAAGTGGGAGAAGATGATGGAGATGGATGGATTTAGTTTCAATTTGATTAACTAGAATTTGGGAGAAAACATTTCTCCTCAAAAGACAAGTGATCATGCAGTTTAGTTAGGGTTAGGGTAAGGAAAAGTCATTTTTGTTAGAGGCAGGGTTGTTGGTTTTGAGATATGTGTCTCTAACACTGATGATGTAACATGGCTTTGTTCCTATGCACATGGTATATGGAGGTCCCTTTTACCTGGGGGTCTGGGGTTCCCTGCTTTAGAGAGCTGTAAACTCCCAACAGTGGAGCCTCTGTGCTTTACAAGAAGACATCTGACCTCAGTTAACTTAACAGAAATACAGCAGAATGTTTTTGTTGGGCAAACAAGCACAAATACATGTTACTTGGTGTATATTGGTTTGGAAATTCAAATAGAATCATGGATAGGGACAGGCCTAACTTATATGGTAAAACTTGGACAATATTTGCTTGGTTTTCACCCTGATGTCCATTTCCAGCATTTCGACAACCTAGATTTGGTACAAGTGGAGAATAGAGAGAAAGAGAGAGAGGGAGCGGGTGAATAAGCCGTTTGTTTGTCTCGCTGTCTCTCCGGCCTGGTGCTTGGTGCCTGGCGTCCAGGGTCATTTCCTTTCATAGCGACCACTGCCATCCTTGCATTAGCATTTTCTCCGCTGTGGGGGTAACACTTGAGTGTGAGAGTGTGTGTGTGCTGGGTTGCTTGCACACTTCGGGCCTTATTATGCAGGGACTTGGGAAGACAGAGAGAGGGGAGCAGATCCGAGACATCGACCTGACGTCGCTGAGATCCACCATGCCAGCCAGCGGGCCCCTGCAGGTGAGTGCCCCCTGAGAGAGAGAGAAACTGTGTGTAAGAGAGGGACAGACTGGGAGAGAGCTGGGTAGAGATAGAGCAGACATAGAAAGATGAATTAAGTTGTGTTACAGATGCATCTTTCTATCTGTTTAGCAAAGGCCTCTCCTAACACTCCACCTTTCTGTTCCCCCCTCCGACTCCCCCTTTCATCTCCATTCCTCTCTGGTCTATCTGTGACTCTGAATCTCTGCTCCTGTCTTAGCTTTGCCGCAGAGCTGTGGTATGTCCTGTCTGTGTGAGAGCTGAGATCAGAGGCTGGCTGTGTGTCTCTCTGGGTTCAGCCCAGCGTTTGACTCTATTCTGAGACCAGGTTACGATCGCAACATCCATCAAAAATCAATTAGGGCCCGGGTGCAAAGTCTAATAAAGTCCTCTAATGCAGCAACGGGTCAACAGAATAGGTACTCACCAATGCCAAGAAAATAGGGCAAGGTTTGGGAGCATGAAGAGGATTTATTCAGTGTGTGTGTGTGTGTGTGTGTGTGTGTGTGTGTTTCTGTTAGACATTGAAAAGGTGTATCTTATGTCTTAGCTATAACAAGGGGCTTTCCCTTTAAATCTACTTTTTTCTAGGTAATTTCTAAGTTGTGTTTTTTAGTTCAGCTTTTCAGCTTGTTGTTAGTCAACAGTGGAAAAGAAATAGATCACAGATAACTAACTTACCAAGAGATAACATTTTAATTTCAGTCTAATTTTACCCGATAGCAACTCAGTAAAAATCTTATATTTGACTTCCTTTCAGCAGTATGACAGTTGCAGCAGCAGTATGAATTTATTTAGCAGCAAAAATAAGTTTGCTGCTTGCTAACCACGTCCAAATATACCTCTCATGAATGCTGGTTCTGTTCATTCATTGACTTGAGCAAACATACACTTTCATTCCCTGACTTTCCCTGGTATGATGAGTCACTCTTGCATTTTAGTGAAACCTTGAACAATATTCTTTATGAAAGTATATTGCATCTCTGATTCGATGAGTATCATTTGTCACAGTGATAACATAAAGCTGTAACAGTAGCTGGGGTATGTTTCATCAGCAATAAGCGAATATTATAAGCAGATGGATGGTGAAAGAGGATAAAGACCACCAAGACTGTTGGCAGAGACAGAGGCCATGGACATTTTTAACCATAAAACATCTAGCCTCAAATAAAGCTGTTTACTTTGAATTTTACATAGCGTTAACATTATATCTTGTGGAGAATCAAACTGCCAAGACAAAATCATACAAAGTTACAGACAGTTATGTGTGTTTTTGATGGGTCAATAATGCTTTTTAGGAGGTGAAAGACAGTAATGTATTTAGTGTCAAGGCTGTGCTAATAAGCTAATGTTGGTGGTGGCTAGCAAGGTTAGCCTTTCTGGCGCAGCTTCTTATCTAACTTAATGCTGTTAGGGGTTTCTTGTTACAGCCCCATGCTGGCAAAACGCAACATCTTGCAAGAAACAGCGCCTGAGGGCTTCTTAATATTTAACAAACTATGAATGTGTCATACCCACTTGGGGGAAGAAACTCAGCTATCAGACAATATTAACAATGTTTAGCTAAACGAAACACAAGGGTAATACCAAGCCTCATTAGCACTAAGCGAAAAAATGTAACGCACTTAGCACACAACTCACGGTAGAAATATTTTATACTTCATCGGTTCTGCACAAACAAGATAGTTGCTTTGAGAGAGAGAGTGTATGAGAGCTTCCGGTGTTGGGCTTGCTGGCTGCGCATCACCCATTCACCAATGGTAATGTTTAGATGGATTTAGGAACTTCCCTCTTGATTCTATTGGCTCTATCGGTTAAAAAAAGATGTGTCAATCATCAAAATCGACCGATGGGTTCCAGACATAGACTGAGCAACCCAGTCTCACTGCATTTCTTGTTATAATCACGAAATTCATTTAATCTATTGATTCGTGTTAAATTAATTTCGTGACTATTACACAAAATGCCGTGAGACTGGGTTGTCCAGAGATATGGAAAATACACCCAAATGACCCCAGAAGTGGGTCTTTTTTTCTTAAGAGTTGGTGATTCTTATGCTGCAGCCACACGGAGACGATACGGGTCGTATCCGCTACAGTTCTCTATCATATACACACGAGGCTGACAGGGAAACGCAGAAACAATAACGATGACGGATCCCAAGGTGGGTAGATCTGCAGACGCAACGCTCTGGGGGGCCAACCGGCTCTGTGTGTGTACGCCCTATACGATCATTTCCTGATAATGATGATGCAATAGCCCCGCCTCTCCCCACCTCTACTGCTCCCCCCGCGTCATTGCTGATGTGTTTCGCCAACAACAACAGTGTTCTTAGTGTTTCGAGCCAGGTCCCGGTATCTCGCAGGACAGTGCACCCAGCAGGAGCCTCCAGCAGACCCCCCCCCCCCCCCCCCCCGCACGGTTCCCCTCGTCCCTTGGAAGAGGCGGAGAGGTGGGTGTTTTTCATCTGCTGGTGGACTACCGGGGAGAACGCCAGGCTCAGAGTTAGTGGCAGTGGGTGCGGTGCACCTGCCTTTTACAGCAGGAGTACACGCTCGCCTTGGGGAGGGAGAAAAAGAGAAATAGCAGCCGCCGAAACAGCCAGAGCGCTGCCTCTCTCCCCACCGCTGCTGTTGTGTTTCGCCAACAACAACAATGGCAGATCACAGGGTTGCTTTTGTGCTTCAGACACTACTGACCATGCTACAGATGTTAGTGCAAAATCTACAGCTCCTCTACCACAACCATCAGTAACAAGTGGACATGGAGAACTATGAACTACAGAATAAAAAGAAGGGCAACCATGCTCGGGGGTCTTCTTCGCTGATTTTGGTGTATTTTGTGGCGGAAGTACAGCGCCACTTACAGGCCCGGAATATGTACTAAAGCATCTCCAGCGGGTCGAGCGGTCTCGTGTGGACGGACACGTTTCTGGTGCCGATTGCGTGTGGGCGGAAGACTTTTTTGATATCGAATTCGGTTGTTATCGTCTCCGTGTGACTAGGGTCTTAGAAAATGGAAAAACCATCTAATGAGATGATGAGTTTCATTGGTGTTCACGTGGGTGTGATTTTAATGATGATCAGCCAGTTCAAATTATTGTTGATGTCTATGAAGTCTGGTGCCTTTGAGGGTTGCACAAATCCACAATCTCCTGCTCTGGGGGATTTCGTTCTGAAACAGGATTCTGTGGCCAGGCTTGGTTTGTGCATTAGATTGAACAACAACTAACTAGCATTTTGGCTAACATTATGGTATAAGCTGAGCTGTTGGGCAGATTTGTGTGCCTTCTGGGTGGGCGTTCCCATAGGGCTGTCAATAGCACCCTTAACCACAGATAAGCTGATAGCATATAGGCTATAGCACCATTTGGCCTCAATCTGCCATTAGCTATGGTAGTAAGGATCACATCATATGGCTCAGAATGTAACTGTTTATGTTATACAAACTAAGTCCTTGCCACATCTATTTATTTCAGGCCTGGTTGCTTCATCACTGACTGGCAGATGTCAAAAGAGAAATGTGTGATCTTTGTAAAAGCGGAAATGAGTGTATTGGTATGCACATGCATTTTTGTGAAATTGCTCTCTCAGCATGATACACATCCTGTATAACAGTGGCAGCTCACGCTGGTGGTGTGTGATTGATCATCTCTACATTACACATGTGTCTGTGCTAAGTTGTTTTACCAGACAGATGGATGGCAGGTTGCTACTGTGCATTACAGCGTACAGCAGGTTTTGCAGGGTGGTGTATGTTACAATGTGAGAATACCAGCTATATAATTAGATGTGGATTTCCTAACCTCCCACTGGTATCAAACACTAATCACTGGTAATGTTGTCACGATTGTGAAAACAGTTTAACACTGGAACATTTCTACTTGATCTGCTTGGTTTTGAAAGGGTTTCTCAGTCTCTGACTTCATGACATTTGCTCAACCTGTGCACTTAGCATAGCTTCCTAATCATGTTCAAAGCAAAGTATGTAATTTGCTAAAATTTGATTTATGAGGTTTGGTCTGTGTGAAGCTGCCACGATGAATCTATTTCTATGGTGTGAATACTTTACACCTCAAAGTCACTCTCTATGAATAGAGCTAACAGAGGTGTGGAGAGGCCAACCTAAATTACTTGCCATAGTTATTATTTAAAAGTCATTATCACACCAGGTCAACTAGGGTTCGGAGAAAGTGATAGTTGAATTAATAGGATGAGAGACTAAAAGACTACAGCAGGTGCTCAAATGCTGTGGTGCGTTTCTGCGCCATTTTGGTTTTGCTAAAGTATCGTCCTGGACAGTGACGGTAAGCAGCTTATTGCCTGTTGCAAGCTAAACAAGTAAAGTAAACGCAGAAGCAAAGAATAAAGAGGAAAATATTATACTAACAGCAGGTACTTCTGATAAACTTAAAGGGGACCTATTGTGCTAAATGCACTTTTTGATGTCTTTTTAACATAAATATTAGGGGTGTGACGGTAGACGTATTCGTACCGAAATTATTCGGTATGGGCCCTTCGGTTCGGTACACGTGTGTACATTCAGTGTAATTTGCTCACATTGGGTTCAACGCGTCATAGAGAAACCAAGTCATTTCATTGGACGAGAGGCATACTATGAGAGCTGGTCACAGGGATGCGTTCAAATTTAGTCAGTAATTTGAGGAACTGGCGAAATAGCGAACGCAGATAAAGTTGAGCTCGAAAATCCTCCAGCATCATTGAAGTCTCCGGTTTGGGAACATTTTGGTTTCACAGTTACGTACAAGGATGACGGACAAAGACAGGTGGACCAAGTACAGATTATTTCAGTTCATCGAAATGCTGCATCTTAATGTTCATTTTGTTGTTTATTTGTTTAATAATAATTAAAACCCCCCAAAAAAATATCTTATGTTTTGTGATAATTGTTTCTGCTGTACCGAAAACACACCGAACCGTGACCTAAAAACCGAGGTATGTACCGAACCAAAACGTTTGTGAACCGCTACACCGCTAATACATATGTGTCCCCGGTGTGTCAGGGAACTCACAAAGTGTCAGAAAACAAAACCCTCTCTCTTTTCCTCCGTACTGTTGGAGATTTAAAGGGATAACTGGTCCGCTTTTCAAATCTCCGCGCGTTCCTATGAAGCTGGTTATAATACAGGAAGGAATCCATATCTACAAAGTAACCGTTAACAATAATCTACTTTAATGGCAATATGACAATGCAATACAATCATTACAATACAACATGATATATTACAGTTATATTGCAATGCTTAAGGAGTAATGCCGGCTTACTCCTGCTCTAGTCCGCATACTGCAGAGCTACTTTCACCCGAGCGCAGCATGTGAAGAAGAGGCCGAACGCCAGGGATCCTCCGGATATATACCAGAGTAAGAAGGAGAGGTTTGGTGTTAGGTCAGCTGGTCATCTTTTCAGGTCATCTCATTGGGAGACGCAACGCAGCAGGAAACGCAGCAGGAAACCAAACAGGCTCACTTTACAACAAAAGGTCTCAAGGCCTGCATACCTACACCTCCCCCACAGAGCCATAAAACCCTGTTTACTCCAACCAGCCCAGAATGTTTATAGCCATTTGTAGTCCTTACATTTATGAAAGGATAAAACAGAGAAATCAATATAAAACACAAACACAGGTATTGTTTGAACAGTATTCACTTAACTGCTACTGTTGATAAGCACCAGAGAAACCCAAGGGACCTCTCTTAATATCACAACCACTGTAGCTCGTTCTAAGTTGAATGCAAATCAGGACATGCTCTCACCTTCCCCCATCTTCCTTTGTCCTCAAAAAACACATGTCAACAGGCCCCAAATGCAGCTCACAGTTTTACCCAAATTATTCCCATTTTAAGCTTATCCATAGTTTGCTAACATGAATAAATACAAATATAACTCTACAAATCCCCCTTTTTATCTCCTTCTCCAGAGATAAACTTAGACAAGGCATTTTGAAATATACCCACGGTCATTCTTTTCTACTGTGTCCGTAAATCCATCCGAAGCTGGTATTCAGAGTACTTGAAACCTTCATGGAGACCGAACACCACTTTCCATGGCAGTGAAAGAACCATGAGGGGGTAGCTGAGTGCTAGAATCATCAGCCCCCCCCCCCCCGAGGAATAGCCCACAAGGACAGCTAATAGGGAGGGGGAGATGCAGCTTTCCCTTCACGGGTAGAACTGATCAGAGCGAAGTAGACTCCTCTGCTGCGCCGTCCCGGCTTGCCGTGTCTTTGTCTCCCCAAATCCGCTGACAGCAGCTTCTGGGCTGCCTGCTAGAGAGATGTCTTCCTCCTTCTCGTCCTCCGGCCCGCTGATGGCGGCTTCCGGGTCGATGCTGTAGAGATGTCTCCAGGGTCCTGCTCCTCCAGTCTGCTGCTTCCGAGTAGTCCACGTCTGCCAGGGCCACGTCCGTCCTGATGTCGTCCCCTGGTCCTAGTAGGTGGTTTCCCCGCCGCACACTGGCTCCCGTGGTACGAGCTGTCCCCCTTTTCTCCCAGGCAGACGGCATAAGAGGTCCGCTGGGTCACTCGGTCGGGGTCGGAGAGCCTGGGGTTGAGCCACTTTGTCCTCGTGCTTCTCGGGTCCCCCTTTTGGCGCCGGTGACCTGTGTGGAGAAATCTGATACAACTCCCTCAAGCCTACGCTCAGCTGTTTTGCCCCACTTGGAGCCTCTTGGTGGGGTGTCTTGAAACAACAGCCGTCTGTGAACAGGTTTTCCAAATTAATTGTAGACCTCGTATCTGCCAGTGCAGCTTCAGAATCTTAATACTTGGATTGTGCCAACTAAATAAGAACCTCAACATCTTTAGGTAAACTAAATAACATATTTCAATAGCTCTGAATTTCTGACAAGCATCTGTGTTTATTTTTAAATGAAATCCTATTTAAAATCCAAATATAATATGAACTGCTAATGTTTCTGGTAAAGAAACACACTAATGTTATGGATTCAAAAACAACCAAAATCACGATGCTAACAAAGTGAATGATTTCCTGGTGATTCTGCTTCTACCTGTCAGTGCTTAGATATTATCACGCTGAAAAAATGAATACAGAATTCCAACAAACTGTCATCAAATGTCTTTCTATTATACATTTAGATGAAATGTATATCCCCATAATGACCTAAACAATAAAGTCTATGGCTTTTACTTCTTTACCAGGCTAGTTACATGATGTTGTCTAAATTAAATTCTGTCTCAATACACTACTATGTTTTAGCTTTAACTGTAATATGTTCTTTCTACATTTCAAACCTCAGTTACTCTAATGTCTGCTAAAATATTACAAAATTGTTTCATTATCACAGGTCAACTTCTTCGGTTTCACAGTAGCCCCTTGGCCACTGCTTCTTTGTTACCTGTTATAATTCAAATCAATATTTAGAAACATCTCAACCTTCATCAAACAGTATCTTATCCCCAGATATGGAGCAGGTTAATTACATTCAATGCTCAATCCTTAAAAGAAAAATTTAAATTGTGAATTTTACAGCCATGTTAACATTTATACATTATACTCACTCCCCCTTTTTACACATGAAATCATGTGTAACAAAAGCCTGTAATGGGAGGGGAACAAAAACTGTCAGGTAATTGGTTAGGGACATAACGAACATTATTATCATTATTTCCACAGTGAACACTTCAGTGAAAAGAAGTGTTCCTCTCCGTCCTTCAGATTGTAGTTTTACATTTGCAAACCGCCAACTCATGTGAGAGGAAAATATCACATGTGCGGTTTCCCCTTTTTGTGGAATTTTTAGGAAACCTCTCGTTTCCCTTGGAGCTCCAAAATAATATGTTAGTCCAAAAACATGCTTGGTTAGTTATTGTTTTAGAATCATGCAGTTACACTGATCACATGCCGGCATTCATTCACACTCACACTGTCTGGTTGTCATGTCAAGTTTGGTCAGGTTCACCCCAGAGTCAGTCATCCACAGTGCCTTGTCAAGTTACACTGTCGGTCAGGGTCAAAGGTCAGTTGGTCTCCGTCTTTTTTGGCCATGTGTCGTGCTCTGCAGAGACTTTGACATTTCAGCATAGGCCAGTATCCTTTGTCTACAAAAATATGTCACGATTTCAACTATGATTTTCAAGATGATTCTCACTTGTCATTGGGACTTCCGCCTCCCACTTTTCCTGAAACTTGGTACAAAACTCACTTCCTTCGAGTACCACTACTAATTAAAATGTCTAATGATCTATTTCAGAAACTTTTGTACATAACTATTATCTTGAGTCAAAACATTACTAGGATCTGTGTCGCTCTGCATTTCATAGCTCATTATAATTCTGGTCTACTTAAAAAACAATGATAAACTCTTTAGCAGTGTGTGGAACCTTGGGTGTCCGAACATGCAACAATTACTCCCTCCTTTATCAAGGATTTAAAACCGAAGTCTGGTAATAACTATGCCACAATGGTGAAATCAACACTTTAGATTGGAATTTAATATGTGGCTTGGCACTAGCCATTAATACAAACAAAGATTTGTCCTATAGAGTGGTTCCTAAAACTATCCTTTTAATGGTGATCAATATTGTAACCAATGAGATCACTACTTCATTCACACGTGAATAAAAATGTCTTAAAGAATGAATTGTTAACATGATGAAAATATTGAAGAATATGGTTATACTCTGTCAGTGTGTTTTAGGATGATTATCATTTTACTTTAATAGTTTCCTCTTTACTGCTATTTTTAATTTACCAAATGATTAATAAATCTTTCTGTCTTTACGTATTTATGAAGTTAATTCAAGTTATTTAAATGTGCGTTTCGTGAATAAGTGTGTTTATGTGTAACTCACTCATTCCCGTTCTCCTTTCCTCCTCCCCTGGTTTTCTCAAGCCGTGACCCCGGCCTCCTCACTTCTAATCGACCATGCCAACTCCTCTGATTCTGTCTTCTCTTCAGTCCATCAGCTGTTGAATCCATCCGCTGTAACTTTTGTAGGCAGCCATTGGCCCAGTCACATCCGCAGCCCCATCATGCCACTGTTGTTGCACTCCTCCTTTACAGTCTCTCTGCTGTTTTTATGGAGGGCGGATTCTGCTCTCATGTCTATTGTGCCAAATCTCGCGGCGCAGTTTGGAACTTCATGTCCTGTTTGAGGGACCGATGAGAGTATCTCTCTGTATGTCAGCATGCTGGTTTGGTTCTGGATGCCACAGGTGGAGATAGTTCTGGCTGCAGTCTTGATGTAGTCTTGTTGTTGTTGTTGGTTCAGCTCTGGTTCTCTGTCTGTACGATGGAGAAGGAGGAGTCTCCTGTTGGGTTAGGTCTCGTTGTCTGCTTGGAGGGTCGGGATCAAAGCCTTTCTAACTCAGAGGGGGAGTCCAGGTCCCGGTACACATTACCTATAAGAAGTCTAGCACACTGATGTTAAATAAATCCAACCCTTTCCACTCTGTCTCTTTCTAATCATACTATCTGTCTTAGTTGTTAAATGCCATCTAAACAACATAATTAATGTCTACTTATGATATTACAAAAACTAACTCCAAAAATTGTTTCATCCATTGTTACATATTTACTCAACACAACTCTGAAATACTTACATGTTTCCAGCATCACATATTCCACACACTATGAAAGAACATCTCCATATCTTCTCTCATTTTAAATCCCACTGTTACTTCGAACAATAGTAAACCTGCAGAGCACACCAATCGGATCACAGTAATGAAATTTGAATCAAGTGTAGGCCTATGTCTTCTTCCTGAACATTTATTTATATTGTCTACATTTGCAAACAGTTCGAGTGTAAAATGTGTTTTGCACAATGTATTTACACTCTACAGATTCTTGAGTTTACTCATCTCCTGGTGCTGTCGTTGTAAAAAATGTTCAATCCCTTATTGTTTTGTACCAGTTTACCAAACAATACCGGCCAGCAATGTAATGATTAAACTCTAAGCTCGCATAAGTTTCAAGGGTGTGATACCCCCTTTCAGCCACTAGATGGCAGCAGCAGAAGTTTCAAGGGTGTGATACCCCCTTTCAGCCACTAGATGGCAGCAGCAGAAGTTTCCAGACAAAGGGAAACGCTCTACCTTGGTTTAATATATAACAGACCTCTGGCTTTAAGCTTTTAGCATTGGTCTGTTATTTAAACCCCAGTTTTAAACGGCGACTCGATCTGATATATCGAGTTTTCAGGTTTTGCCGTGCAGGATTCAAACCTCGCATTCACACAAACTGCACCATTTCTACGCCACTCAGGAATAAACACCTGCAGATCCACGCCAAACTGCTCTATTTCACGTCACGCAGGACTTTCGTCTACCTGTCGATCCACGTTTACGTTTTGTATATAACTTTCCTAACATAGTAAAATATGCATTGTATATTCCATTTAAACTATAAAAACACTGTGAAACGCCTACAGACAATCCTAAAGTTTTAGCGTATCCAATTACAGACAGGCGACTTTCATCGTCTGCTTACCTTATTTGCAAAGTTGCAGAGTCCTGCTGATTGTCTGAGATGTTTGAAAGCGTCTGAATTCTTCCTCCGCTTCGTTATCTCTAGACGTCGGGTCACCATTTTGTTGGAGATTTAAAGGGATAACTGGTCCGCTTTTCAAATCTCCGCGCGTTCCTATGAAGCTGGTTATAATACAGGAAGGAATCCATATCTACAAAGTAACCGTTAACAATAATCTACTTTAATGGCAATATGACAATGCAATACAATCATTACAATACAACATGATATATTACAGTTATATTGCAATGCTTAAGGAGTAATGCCGGCTTACTCCTGCTCTAGTCCGCATACTGCAGAGCTACTTTCACCCGAGCGCAGCATGTGAAGAAGAGGCCGAACGCCAGGGATCCTCCGGATATATACCAGAGTAAGAAGGAGAGGTTTGGTGTTAGGTCAGCTGGTCATCTTTTCAGGTCATCTCATTGGGAGACGCAACGCAGCAGGAAACGCAGCAGGAAACCAAACAGGCTCACTTTACAACAAAAGGTCTCAAGGCCTGCATACCTACACCTCCCCCACAGAGCCATAAAACCCTGTTTACTCCAACCAGCCCAGAATGTTTATAGCCATTTGTAGTCCTTACATTTATGAAAGGATAAAACAGAGAAATCAATATAAAACACAAACACAGGTATTGTTTGAACAGTATTCACTTAACTGCTACTGTTGATAAGCACCAGAGAAACCCAAGGGACCTCTCTTAATATCACAACCACTGTAGCTCGTTCTAAGTTGAATGCAAATCAGGACATGCTCTCACCTTCCCCCATCTTCCTTTGTCCTCAAAAACACATGTCAACAGGCCCCAAATGCAGCTCACAGTTTTACCCAAATTATTCCCATTTTAAGCTTATCCATAGTTTGCTAACATGAATAAATACAAATATAACTCTACAGTACCCACATCTCTAAAAAAAAGAAAAGAAAGGGGGGTGCTAACCATGGATGTATAATAAGAACTGGATACAGCGTCGGAGGCGGGATCTCGTTCTTTCCTATGAGAGCTGCTCATTGGCGCATGAGGACAAAATGACCCAACTTTTGAGAGAGCGAAACGTCACAGATTACCCGTCATGCCTGGCTGTCAGAGCAGAAGAACCCGTATGTGCGCTCACAGAGCATGCACCCCTTAAGCCCCGCCCCCTGAGCTCCCACTCTCGGCTCACTTGAATGAATGGAGACAGAAAATAAATCTAGATTTGGCTTTTAGTGCATTTTACAACTTTAAGGACCTAATGATTATAATAAGGGCTATAAAATAGTTCATACTGGGTAGTTTATTTAGTTTAAAAAAAAGTATCCGCTGATTTACAATGGGGAAAAGCCCAGAAAAGTCTTTCTGGGCCCAGTGACGTCATGGACTGATACGGAAATTGTAGTACCGCCGTTTGGACACAACAAATATTTTCATCAGAGTCCGGCGCATTTCCTGGGAGCTTGGTGTTAACAAGCAGATCCAGAATTGTCGCTCCTATCACGTCATTGGCGACATCCGGCCGACGTGACCATGGGAGCCTGCCTGCAGGCGCCAGTCTCAGGACACCTCCACTCTCAGGACAGGAAGTGAATGCACACTAAGAATTACAAAATAAAATTGCCACTATCAGTACAGCGCCACTTTCCGAACAGGAAATGCACGCAAATACAAAATAAAATCGCACTGACACTTATTATCTACATATGTATATATGAATATATATAAAAATAGGGACACCTAGTATTGTTTACTTACAGTAAAGCACCACTTTCCGAACAGGAAATGAACGCCAATACAAAATAAAATCGCACTGATACTTATTATATCTATATATATATATATTTATATATATATAAATAACGACATCTTGTATTTTAGTTACACCCGCTAGACAACAGTGGAGGGTTCGAGAAACAACCGTGTTTGCCGGGGTGGAGGTTTCCGGCTGGAACCTCCCCACCTCCGCCGCGGGACCCGTGGTGGGGCCCTTGAGTCAGACGGTGTGTCTTGGTCACGCTTCATATCGGCCGGCCCGGGAAGGAAGAGAAACGCAGAGTGGGGGGAAGTCCCCCACCCCAACGCAGCACACCCTCCCTGCCATCAGAGTCGAACCCGCAGTTCGGAGGAACCGACCGCCAGAGCACCGGCACTATGCAGTGCCGGTGGAGGCCCTCCGATGGTGGGTCGCATTTGCCATTCGATCAGTGAGAGGAGAGGAGAAAAATGCAACAAAAATTGTCAAATCCATTAATATATGGATGAGTGGGGGGGGGGAAACGGCTGGACACAGGCCGTGGGGGGACAGTGTCCCCGGTAGAAGGAACCGGGTGAAATAGCCAAAAAAAAGAAAAATTAATACAACCGGGGAAAATAGGTGGAAAAGTGAAAAAAGTGTCGGAAAATGGGCACTCGTGAGGCGGGCAGAGTCCCCTGTCAACTCCCGTTACATTCCTCCATGGTGTCATTTGAGCGGAAAATGGCTAAGTCAACTTTACGAGAACCAGGCTGGGGGGGTCAAAAGGACTTGACCAAGACCGACCCAAAGTACATGGTGAGCAGACTCATCACCTCCGTGATGAGTCTCCATTGTGATTTGAAAACTTCCATCAGACGAGTCCTTCGGGAGGGTGGGAAAAAAACGTGTTCGTCAGAATCGTCACTTCCTGTACTGAGAGTGGAGGTGTCCTGACAGTGGAGCCTACACCGGAACTGTCCTGAGAGTGGAGGCCTGCAGGCAGACCCCCTCTCAACATGACACGTCCCAACCTATCGTAGCACATGTACCTCCGAGTGAGTTCCTTAAGAAGCGAGGCAAGAATACCTCCTAGCCTCGGAAAACGAAGAATGGAACAGGCTAGCAAGTGTGCGTCATATGAGAGGCCCCGCCTTACATTTTCCGCCATCGATTTTGTAAATTGGTCCGTGGGCAACGCATTGTGGGGATTTTAAGACCGCGGAGTCTATACATGTGCAGCCTCGAAATGTCCCGCAACTAAGTATGCCGGCCTCGGTAGAATTCCAAGTATCCTGGACATTGGAACAGTCCTTCGGCGGCACTCAATTACGTAGTATCCTTTAAATAGTGGCTCTGAAGCAGCTTTCCTCGACATTGAGAAACACCCACAGTCGCAGCTGTGTGTCTGTGTATTCAGCAGGATGTCTGCTGGAGGCTTAGAGTAAAGCCTGCTTCAGGCAGGACCCAAATGCAGAATAAACTGATAACACCTTTATTTCAAGGATATGAATAAAACTCAGACAAAACAGAACACTCCCCGGTGAACTCAGTCACCAACAAAAGACGAACCAACACTGAACACAGGTAGAGCCAAGACTAAATACAGGGAGGGGTAATCACAAGACGAGAAACAGCCGGGCAGGGGAGGAGAAACACAAGGGCCACAGGTGAACACAATCAGACAACTAGACACACCAGGGAAACTAACGACAGGAGGAAAAACACAGGGAAAAGGACCAGACAATATACACGGAGGAAAACACGACAGGGAGAACAGCAAAACACCCAAAACAAGACATACAAAACGTGACATAACACAATAATCGTAACAGAACCCCCCCCCTCAAGGGACGGATTCAAGACGTCCCTAAAACACCAAAACAGTCCAATAAACGTCCAAAACCCCCCAAAAAAACAATGTCCAGCAGGGTGGGTGGAGGGGGACCGGAGGAGGGACACAAAACTAGGGCCACCAGAGTGGGTGGAGGGGGTCCGGAGGACGGGTCTGGGCTGACAACCCAAGAGCACCGCGGAGGACCCGGAAGGGATTTCGGGCGGACGGCCCGGGGGCAAGGCAGAAGCCGAGAAGGGGGACTCGGGCGGACGGCCCGGGGGCAAGACAGAGTCCAAGGTGGGGGTTATGGAGGGGCGAAGGCCACCGCGGGCGAACTCAGGGGGCCGAGCATGAGGGCGAGGGCCGCGGCCGGGAAAGTCAGGGCACCGGGCTCGAGGGCGAAGGCCGTGGCTTTCAGGGGGCCGGGATCGAGGGTGAAGACTGCGGCTCTCAGAGGGCCCGGGCTCGAGGGCGAAGACCAGCCAGCTCCGGAGGCCGGGCAGGAAGGCGCTGACGGGACAGCGCCGGAGGCCGGGCAGGACCCGGTGTCGGAGCTGGTGGGACAGGCCTCGGCAGGATCCCCCACGGAAGAGGACCAGGACACGGGATTGGCAGGACCCCCGGCAGGAGAGCAGTCGGCGGGACCTCCAACGGGACAGGACATAGGGTTGGCAGGACCCCCGGTAGGAGAGTAGACGGCGGGACCTCCAACGAGACAGGACAAAGGGTTGGCAGGACCCCCGGCAGGAGAGTAGTCGGCGGGGCCTCCAACGGCACAGGACAAAGGATTGGCAGGACCCCCGGCAGGAGAGTAGTCGGCGGGGCCTCCAACGGCACAGGACAAAGGGTTGGCCGGACCCCCGGCAGGAGAGTAGTCGGCGGGACCTCCAACGAGACAGTACAAGGAGCTGGCAGAACCCCCGGCAGGAGAGTAGACGGCGGGACCTCCAACGGGACAGATATACGATTGGTAGGACCCCCCGGCAGAGGAGTAGTCGACGGGGCCTCCAACGGGACAGGACATGGAGTTGGCAGGACCCCCAGCGGAACCTCCAACGGACCAGGACATTGGGTAGGGACTTGAGCCGTGACTCGAGAGGGGTCTCGAGAGGAGACTCGAGAGGGGAACCAAGGGGGGACTCGAGAGGAGACTCGAGAGGAGACTCGAGAGGGGAACTAGAGAGGGGACTCTAGAGGAGAGACTAGAGGAGGGACTAGAGGAGGGACTAGAGGAGGGACTAGAGGAGGAACTAGAGAAGGGAACTCGAGAGGGGACTGGAGAGGGGAACTAGAGAGGGGACTCGAGGATGGACTAGAGGAGGACTAAAGGAGGGACTAGAGCAGGGACTAAAGGAGGGACTAGAGGAGGGACTAGAGGAGGGAACTCGAGAGGGAACTCGAGAGGGAACTGGAGAGGGGACTCGAGAGGGAACTGGAGAGGGGACTCGAGAGGGGACTGGAGAGGGGACTCGAGAGGGAACTGGAGAGGGGACTCGAGAGGGGACTGGAGAGGGGACTGGAGAGGGGACTGGAGAAGTGACTAGAGGAGGGACTAGAGATGGAACTCGAGAGGTGACTCGAGAAGGGACTAGAGATGGAACTCGAGAGGTGACTTGAGGTGACTCGAGAGGAGACTGGAGGGGTGACTTGAGAGGAGACTCGAGAGGGGACTTGAGAAGGAACTTGAGAGGAAACTGGAGAGGGGACTCGGGAGGGAACTTGAGAAAAAACTGGAGAGGGGACTCGAGAGGAAACTTGAGATGGGACTGTGGCAGCTGGGACCAGAGCTGGGTCTGGAACCATGGCCGCTGGGGCCAGAACTGGGTCTGGAACCATGGCTGCTGGGGCCAGAACTGGGGCTGGAACAATGGCTGTGTGGGCCGGCTCTGTAGCCGGAACCATGGCTGCTCGGGCTGCTAGCCTGGCCTTGCGACGACTCCTCTTAGCAGCCACCTGAATACTCAGTGGACCTCCATAAGCCAGACGAGTTCCGGAATACAACTCCTGGACAGGAGCAGGAACTGGGGCAGAAGCACGGGTTGACTTCAGGCGGAACCCACCAAGGCGTATGGTGCCAGGTTGGGAATTGGGAGACATGGAGCTAGCATGCCTGGGGCTAGCAGGCCGGGAATCAGGTTTGACCTCAAAGCTGCCAAAAAAGTCCTCCACCCACTCGGATAGCAACTCCCTCAACCAGGGCGTAGGGTAACGGCGTTATTTTTGGCAGTAACTAGTACTCTAACGCATTACTTTTTAAATTCAGTAACTCAGTTACCGTTACTACATGGTGCGTTACTCCGTTAGTTGTTTTATATAATCAACAGCCAGGTGAACAGAGATGAGAACTGTACTTAAGTACAGTACTTGAGTAAATGTACTTAGATACTTCCTGTGTCACATGCGGAGACGGGCTGTGGGCGTGTTTGTGTTGTTTACTAACAAGACTATCATGGCGGCGGCGGAGCTCAAGTCTAGTTTCTCCACCTGGAGATATTCTCACTATTTCACTTTTGTCGAGCACAAAGAGCCGACGCCACTCCACCTCCACCTAAGCAACAGCGGCTGGATTTTAACCAAGGGACTGCTGGCCAGGGAAAAGTCGATAAAGCCATTGCACGGTATGTTGTAGAACACATGCAGGCTATTGCTACAGTGGAGTCACCCGCTTTCAGGGAGCTAGTTAGCATGATAGCATGTCCGGGCGGCACACGGCATATGGGACGGAAAACTTTTTCCAACTACCTGGAGAAAGAATATACAAAAATGGAAAGCCAGCTAATATCGATGCAATCCAGATTGCATATAAGGCATGTCAAGTTGATCAACAGATTGTATTATTCTCCAATGCAATAACAGTACTGAAATGAAGGCTATAAGGGCATTAATGGGAGCCCTTTTTTTAAGTAAGCTAACAAAAACGTTACTTTTCACAGTAACGCATTACTTTTTGGTGTAAGTAACTAGTAAAGTAACTGAGTTACTTTTTAAATGAAGTAACTAGTAATGGTAACTAGTTACTGGTTTTCAGTAACTCGCACAACACTGCTCTTCACTACTGGAGGCATATTTAAAGTCATTCCTCAAACATGTCAAATTGTACTCCACCTCATACAAACTGTCCGCTGGGTCCATTCTTGGTTGGTTCGTTCTGTTACGGTAGAGTGAAGCAGGCAGGACCCAAATGCAGAATAAACTGATAACACCTTTATTTCAAGGATATGAATAAAACTCGGACAAAACAGAACACTCCCCAGTGAACTCAGTCACCAACAAAAGACGAACCAACACTGAACACAGGAAGAGCCAAGACTAAATACAGGGAGGGGTAATCACAAGACGAGAAACAGCCGGGCAGGGAAGGAGAAACACAAGGGCCACAGGTGAACACAATCAGACAACTAGACACACCAGGGAAACTAACGACAGGAGGAAAAACACAGGGAAAAGAACCAGACAATATACACGGAGGAAAACACGACAGGGAGAACAGCAAAACACCCAAAACAAGACATACAAAACGTGACTTAACACAATAATCGTAACAGTTCTAGCGGTAAACACTTGAGAAAGAACATGTCAAGCTATGTGCTGTATCAGAAACAATGCGCGGCGTGTAGTAGTAGCAGTGGAAAGCTGCGTGACGCTACAAAGGGGCGTGGCTAGCAGCAGCCATTCCATTAGCCGCTTTCACACCAAGTACTTTGCCGTACTTACTAGTGTCCAGCACTTAGTGCCAGCACTTAGTACCCCCCATGGAACTAAGTACAGATCGCGTTCACAACGGAATAAATTCCCTGAGGGAAGATTACGCAAATGAAGCATGGATGTATAATAAGAACTGGATACAGCGTGGGAGGCGGGGCCTCATTCATTCCTATGAGAGTTGCTCATTAGCGCATGATGATAAAATGGCCCAACTTTTGAGAGAGTGAAACGTCACAGATTACCCGGTATGCCTGAGAAGTACCCGTATGTGCGCTCATAGCGCATGCGCAACTTTAACCAAAATGCTTGTTCACATCAAGCACGTCAATTTGCGTACACGTAACAGCACCGCACGTTCATGACAGCATGGTAATGATTTGTTATTATGATGGATTTGATATTAACGAGGCAGCAGTTAGCAGCTAGCGGCTAGCTAGTAATTATGCTAATGTGACATCAATCGTTATGTACTTATATTACACTGTAACAGGATCTAGTGACAGAGCTTCATTTAGCATGAAAGAATTATTGCACTGTATATATATATATATATATATATATATATATATACAGTGCAATAAGCTTCTTAGTGCAATAAGAATCTACAGGGACGTTAATCTAACGTCGGTAATATTAATTGTATTTAATACAACATTTACGGTACAATATTTAATCATAGCCCATGTAGTATAATAATGAAGTACAGCAAACATGTGCAATATATCCATTATTACAGCTCCGTGGGATGGCAGTAAGATGATATGGGTCCGTTCTTATTGTGCATCCATGGGTAAAGATAAACGCAACTCACATTGGTTTCTCATACAGCATCTCTGTAAACTACGTGTATTGTATTCACTGAATTTCACTCTCTGCCTTTAAAGGCTCGTTGTAGCTCTAGCCCCCACCCTCCCTGTGAGCACAGTGTGCTCTGATTGGTCGGGACCATGCTGAACACGTAACGTGAACGTGCCGGGCGGCGCGGTCCCGTGGGTTAGATGCGCGTTCATAATGCAGAGGGAAATACCTCTCAGAATAACGTTATTAGCAAATTTTTACAACTTGAGGAACGAATGTTTTTAATAAGGGCTATACAAGTGTTCATACTGGGTAGTTTATTTAGTTTAAAAAAAATTATCCAACGATATACAGACCACTCTTTCCCCATGTAAGTCAATGGGAAAAAGTGTTTCCGGGCCTGGCAATCAAACGGACGTGTAGTACCGCCGTTTGGTCACCACGAATATTTTCATCTGAGTCCGACGCACTTCATGGGGGCTTGAAATGAAGCCGCTGACGTCACTTCTTCTTCTTCTGCTTTGGGTTTACTGGCAAGCCGCAAACCACTTCACGGTGTATACTGCCACCCGAAGTTCCCGGCCGGAAGTCCCCGGAGTTGGCGACTGGCTTCAGTAGAAGCTGCTGGGACTCCCAGCTGAAGCCTTCCGAGTAAATCGCCAGAACGCCGACACCTCCTCATCACTCCACCGCTCCCATGTTTTTTTTTGTGTTGCCATAAGTTATTCTCTCTCCGTTGGTGCGCGGGCTAATGCTAATGCTAATAATGCTAATGCCAGCAAATACAATGGCGGCTTCACAAAACTTTTCAGAGTTTTACGGGGCGTGGTTTGCAATTCGCCCAACCAATCGAAATTGGTACTTTTTTCTCCCCAGGATATAATAGTACCACCTCTCTAGCAGGCACTACAAATGGGGGTAAAAGTTCTCGGAACTAAGTGCTCTTTTTGGTGTGAAGGCACAATTCCAGGAACTATCGGAACTAAACGGGAAAAGTATGGGTAAAAGTACTCCGGTGTGAACGCGCCTATTTAAAGCGGAATCAGCCTGTTTGCAACTGGGCTGCAAAAGAGGGATGAGCAGTATGAGGCTACAATGGGTGATCTGTTTGGTATTTTAAGCAGAAAACTTCACAGACATGTTTTGTATAGGTATGGCCCTACAATATATTTTTAAAATATAGCATAATAGGTCCACTTTAAGGCTGCCTAAATCTGATTATAAAAGTTATAAAGTTTTTTTTTTCTTCATTTTATTTGTATATACAGGCTCTCATAGATAATAATTAAGGAACAAGTCCGAACATGGTGCAGAAGTTAGAGGCAACAATTGACTTGTGGCGAGATACCTCTTCTAAAGTAATTATCTTAAAGATAGAAGATCTACAACCATACAGTATGTGTACGCACAGAGAAAGAAATATGCATTCTTCATATTTGTGTCAGATTTATAATTTCCCACACACGCCTGGTACATATTGGTAGATGATCAAGAGAATAGGTCTATATGTGTCAAAATAGTAGTGGTAACTGTATTCTCAGATGTTACTCCTCTATCTCTCCTCTGAATAACGTGTTTACCGCAATAGTTTCTTTTTTTATCCATTTATTTTAGTGTCCATGCTGTGTGTCCCTTCATGACCACCGTCCCTCTCATCTCCTTCCCACTTCTCTCACCTCCCAGAATACTTTGCTGCCTCTCTTTGACATTACGTGTACGTGTGTGTGTGTGTGTGTGTGTGTTTGTGTGTGTCCATTTGTAACCCCTTCTTGGTTAGTGCCACATTCTGAGTAGGTGTGTGAAGTACGAGTGTGTGTGTGTGTATGATTCCGAGAACTTTCATCTGAAACCTCACTGTGCCTCATCATGACTGTTGTTGTGTAATACAAGTGCAGTGTGTAATATAATATTCGCTTTGTGTGTCCAAACATTAGCCTATATGTTTCCGGCTGTGTGTCTTTTTTCATTCTTTGCATGCTAGGACAGAAATATATACAGTGTGAGTATGTTGGGCTGCAGGATCTAATATCCAGAAAGTTGTGTGCGCAATTCCCACTTTAGTATCAAGTTTCCAGTCTACCCCAAGTGACTTGTTATCAGATTTACTTTCACCCATCCTCATTGGTGTATAACGTTTCCCCAGTTGCCAAGGAGATTAATCTGTTGATTGATGTATATTGATGTCGTAGCACTTTTCAGAATTTCATGTCGTAGGAAACATGAGCGTTAATCTTACAGTGTGTTTCTTCATCAGCCCGATGAAGACTGTGTGTTGAAAGCTCAGGAAAAAAGCCTGCAAGTTGATCTTGACCTAAGCTTGTTTTTGTCAAACTACAATTTTCAAAGCCAATTCAATAGATCCAATATTCCAAACGGATAAACTGACACACCCAATAAAACACCCAGTAAAATGTTTGGATTCCTGGCCTATTCCTCATTTCAGTGTTGCTTCACCTGCAGTCATGTGATACAGAAACAGAAACATGTGTCACTCTCAGCACCTGTCATGTGTGATCCACATAACCCTCTTTAAAGAGGCCCTATTCTGCTTTTTGGGGTTTTCCCTCCCCTGTAGTGTGGTCTGTATGTTTCTGTGCATGTCAATGGTCTGCAAAGCTAAAATCCCTGTGTTCCCAGAGGGAGTTTCTCTCCTACACCCCGCCCCCCCCCTGCCTGAAACACCTCCATTGGACTCCTTTGTTTCCTTCGAGAACATAGTGACATCACTATGTAACGCTGGTGCTTGTATTGGCTAGCACTCGAACGCACGTTTTCTGTCTCTCTTTCCTCGATACATTCGTCTTCATCTTCTCAGTTATGTTCAGTGTGTCCTCTTCTCTCCATTTCCCCCTCTTCCTTTGCCCCTGTCTATGTGGTGAGTTTCTTTTCTTTTTATTTTTTAGGGGGGGAAATGACAGCCGACTCGGGTTGAATCTGAAACAGCTTTACGGGAAAAGAACCCAATTCGCAGCAGTTTGTGTGCACGTGCAGAAGCGTGAAGAGATATTTTGAGCGAGTGCAAAAAGTGCCATGAAGAGTGATTCCAGACGAAGCTCTAGATCCCTACAGCTACAAACAATTAGATTATCACACACACGCACACACACACGCACACACACACACACCAGCCAATCTGTCTCCTGCTCACTCTGTCACAAACCCACAATGATTGTGTCACCGAGTGAAACACAGCAGACATAAAGCATTCTCCTCTCATTCACCAACAAATTAATTCAGATATGTTTACTCCAACATCTCCTAAAAAGTTAACTTCAGTGAAAAACATGACATTTCCTAAAAACTTTATTTGTCAAACTAACTAAAGGAGGATCCTTTAAACCTTTAAATTATTATTACACATGGAACACATCACTAACTGCAGCCACAGGCCAAGAGTATTGTGTCACACTTTTGTTCTTAATCCACTTGTTCCATGTCGTATTCGCCAAGACAGACAAGGAGACCTCTCTCTGGTGCTGAGGCTTCCTGCTGGGACTCCATAACTCACAACACTACTCACACACACCAACTCTACTCACACACACACCAACTCTACTCACACACACACACATACCATGTATACATCACTTCAGGGGACATTACATTGACTTACATGCATTTCCTGGAGACTTATCCTAACCTTAACCATAACCAACACATGCCTAACCCTAACCCTTACCCTTACCCTAACCCTAATCCTAAACCTAAACCTAACCAAGTCTTCACCCTAAAATTAATGATTCCCCTTATGGGGACCTCCAATTTGTTCCCATAAGGGAGGCGAGTCCCCACACGTGACTGGGTAAACAGATTTAGGTCCCCACAAGTATAGTAATGCTAGGACACACACACACACACACACACACACACACACACACACACACACACACACACACACACACACACACACACACACACACACACACACACACACACACCTGAACCTGTACTTGACTTTGTTTGCTTGTGTGTGTCTCAGAAGCAGCCACGTGCACAGAAAGACCTCACAGGAAGGAGGAATTTGGGGGGGGGGGGGGTTACAGTAATACTCAAAGCATAGATGTGACATTGATATCAAACTTCTCCTTTAAATCTTGGAAAGAAATTGAATAAGCCATGAATGTTGAACAATTGCTTTAAAGGAAAACTTCACCCCAGATGTATTATTTGAACATCCATTAATCATCCCATGTTACCTTGAATTCTTGAAAAAACATATTTTTTCTCGCATGCCTTCACAGTGAGCAAAGAATCCCAAAAATCCACTCCTTTACAATGTCTCACATAACATGTTCAGTTGAATCCAGGTCACATTTGTTTAGTCCTATTCTTGCTTCTCAAACTGATGCATTTTCATGCAAAACGTAATATTTTTAAAGTCTAGTAACGGGTCGCTTGTCGTCATTGCAATGCTATTTATAAAAGATTACTTCTGGTTTTTATTCTTCGTTCACACCGAAGGATGGAATGGAAGTTGAAACAAGGTGATTCATTCTCATACAAATGGTCATCTTTGGAGTGAAGTACTCCTTGAAGAAAGGCAACAAACATGAGAGAGGGAAAGAGTGTGAGTTGATAGAAAACACAGAAACATAGTGGGGAAGGGGAGAGATAACTTGGCATGTAAACATCAAGAAAAAAGGGAAGACACACACACACACACTCACACAGAATCTGACCTCTTTTACCTGTTGATAAATGTGTTGCTATGCAGCGGGCTGTCGGCCAGTGTGTGTGTGTGTTTATATGAATGTGAAGGTAAATACAGTCTGCGCTCTTTCTATGTTTTCCTTCCCTCCAGCTCGAGTGTTAGGTCATCGGATAAGACAAAGTGTGTGTGTGTGAAAGAGATCCACGTTTATGTTTCTGCTCAGTCAGCATGAGGGTCTACGAGCGTGTATGTATGTATAAACCGTCCAGCTGACATATGTGCAGTATATGTTTGTGAACATGTAAATGGGGTCAAGGACATAATAGCATCATTTCAAGCTCTGTGTATATGTTTGAGGTCATCTGTGATTTTAAATGTGTTAAAGGGGATAAATGGGAGCAGGGCTGCACTAGAGGGGAGGGATGGGTGTGGGGGTGAGGTTCTGTCTTACCTCATCCAGCCTCTCCGCTGATGCCCCGGTGCCTGCGGGGCTCATGGGACGATTGTTGACCCCAGCACAATGAGATCACGAAATGAAACAAAGGCTCTCTGTTATGAACTGTCCTCTGTGTGCAACCACAAAGCATACCAAGTCATTTAGAGAATTGCCTTTAATGTTTATTTAATGTGAAAATGTTTGGCAGTTAATCGACCATTACCAATTCTCACCAAATTGCTGGCGGTATACATTTCCAGTTTTGCGTGCGTTTTTTAGACATATTTTTTAGAGAATAAAAAAAAGACGTTGAGTATGAAGTTGCTTAGCAGTTAGCATGTACAGAATAAGGTTTATTGCCAAGTATAGGTATTATTTACAAGGAATGTGCCTGTGTTTGGTGCACATCATGAACATGATGAAGGCACAAGTCCAAGAACATACATTCGGAATAGAAAAATCACAATAGGAAGAAGACACTTCAAATAAAATAAATATAACATGTATGTACAGCAAAACTATTTGCTTCTTTGTCTACTATTAGCGCAGGGGTGGCCAACCAGTCAGAGGTTAAGAGCCACATTTTTTCTATGTTACTTCAAAGAGCCACATCAAACACACAGTCACTGATATCGCTTGTTTCAGTTTTTTGTTTTCTGGAGACAAGATTTCAACCACGTCACTGATGCATTTTTGTGGCATTGGGATATATATTTTTTAAATCCTCTGGAGCAGAGAGAGGAGCTGTGGATTATTGTTATTGATTAATGCATCAGTGTTTCTTATAGGGTCAAAAACACTAAACTCACAACTTAAAATGAAAGCGTTTAGTTTATTTAATAAAAGAGCACATGTTCAATGTGAAAAGTGACAGTAGTTATAGATTATTTGCAATTTGGTGTTATATATATTTTAAAAAAAAATTATATATATATATTTTTTTTAAACACCTTGAATTTCAGGGGGGGCGCGGGGCTCCGTTGGCGGGGCGCAGCGCCCCTCCAAGACAATGGTAGGGGAAACACTGGATAATGTTTAATCAACGATAGGTTTCCCCCCCCCCCCCCCTCAAAGGTGATTGGTTCACTGCATCGCAGGTATTATTGTGATTGGCTCTTGGGCCACATCAAAATTATACGCGCTGTCATCCTCTCATACTGACACACAACATACATAACACGGGACGAAAGTAACGGAGCGATTTTATCCGAGCCCAAACAACTTTGACCGGCCAAATTACGTCAGAATTATCAGCATTCAATACTTAACAGACCTACTAAATATCAGGTTTAACTGTCAGGAGTAGCTAGTGTTGTCACGATACCAACATTTTGGTTTTGATACCAAGTCAAGAATTGCGATTCCGATTATTTTTCGATATTTTCTTAAAAAAAGGGAAACGGTCTTAAATGTAATTATTGTGCTTTATTTCACACCAGAACCATAACACAAACTTTTAAACAATGAGAACAATAAATAAAATAAATGACAAGAATTCGTATTAAATACAATTAATACATTTCTTACAGACGGGCCTCGTGGTGTCCGTAGGCTTGCCCTCACTGTCAGAGATATAGCTAAAATACTTCCAAATTTCGCTTCTGGCGTCTTTTGTCAACAAGCCGAGGCGCAGCGGCAGTTGCACTCCCACTTGCAGCCATGCTTCTCGTTTTCTCACATGCTCTGGCAGCTAGCGCGTGCACGAGAGAGGGGAGGCACTTAGAGCGTGCTTGAGAGGGGAGGCACTTAGAGCGTGCTTGAGAGGGGCGGGACTGCAGGCACGGCTGCAGTGCAGGGAGTGGAAGCAGAGCGCTGAACACACACGGCTCTTATTAAAACGGCGCTTTCTCACCGGAGTACTTTCCCCCGTCATTCTTAAAGTACCGATACTAATGAAACGGAGGAATCGTAACGTTTTTAACGGCAGGGTATCGCGGTACCTTTCAAGTATTGGTACACCGTGCAACACTAGTCAGGAGTCAGTGTCTCTCCCCCAAACTCACACATAAAATTCGATATGAACTGAAGAGCCGCATGAAACTAGGCAAAGAGCCGCATGCGGCTCGAGAGCCGCGGGTTGGCCACCCCTGTATTAGCGAGTGAAATGCTTCAAGAAACAAGGTTTAAACTGTGGGGTGGACAGAGTTTCTTAAAAATAAGCATGTACTGTAGCTCTAATCTCACGTTATATTTTAAAGCTTCTGCATGCCTGGACACATAAAATGTTTCACAGCATTCTTCTCTCAGTATTCTGTGTACATAAGCCTGCTCTGTTCAAACACATACATCATCTTTAGGGGCCCCTGGGGTCTGGATAAAGGCCTCCTTAGCTCACCTCCTCTGATATACTGCATTTATGCTGGTCTCTTTATGTTTGTTGGTGTGAGTTTTGTGGCGAGCAGGAATATCCGTTTACCCTTTGACCTCTTTAGGGAAAGTGAACAGCCATAACCTCTCTTAGACAAATAGTCTTTTACCTTTTTCACACACATAACACTATTGGCTACCAAATGCTTAGTTCCACCAGCAAGTTTACTTTTTTGTTTCATCGCTAAATATCTAAACTTTGGATGGATTTGCATGACATTTGCCATAGATATACAATCTCCCTGGAAGATTCATACTATACAATCAGACTTATCTCGTCTTTCACCAACATGTTGATATTTTAGTTTTTTATTGAAATATATCATATGGATTGCTGTGAAATCTGCTAAAAACATTCATGGTCCCCAGAGGATGACTTGTAATAACTTTGATCCCCTGACGTTCCAGGTTTAGATCCATTTATTACAACACTTACATAAATGTATGACTTTTCACAAACCTCAGCTGTATTTTATGTTTGGTGATAATTATCCGATGTTAGTATGGTCACACACTGAAATAAGAGGGTGAACATGATCAACAGTATACCTGCTAAGCATCAACCTGCTAGCATAGTAGCTAACGACTCCTAACCAGTTTAAATTCAAATGTATTCTGCATATAGGATGTACTGGCCCAAAGTGTTGGACTTGACAGTTGGGAAACTAATGGTTTTAATGGATTTAAAAGATCTAAACCAAGAGATACTGCATCTATTGTAGATTTGTGAAAGCAGTTGTTGCCAGTGGAAAACTCTCATCATGGTGATTACAAACTTTAATTCCCAACAGTGGTAGTACATCACAGTCCTCTGAAATCACAGTGGTGGCTGTAAAGTAGCTTTGATCAGAGGCTTCAGATCCAGGCTGATCATTTCCACATTACCACTGCATTGAAGGGCATTCAGTAACCAGGGAGTAGGACTGTTGTTTTTCCACTTTATATCCACACACGTACAATTATATCAAATCTGTATAGAAACGTCTTTCATGATAACTGTCAATCTTTCAATCAGGAAAGACTTGTGTTAATAGTGTTATGTTAATAGTCTTTGGCGATTAGACCGCAGTCGTATATATATCTTAAGTGGCAAGTGCAGCCGTGAGCATATAGGAAACCCCCCCCCCCCCCCCTGGGGTCTAGACACTGGTGTTGAAGGTCTGGATTTGATGAGGAGATGGGATGATGAGGAGGTGGGATGAGATGTGGTTTTTGGATTAGCTGGGCACTGGATTTGATGAGTGGATATGGATTAGGGGGGGAGGCCGGCCGCAACATAAACACCTGAAATCACAGCTGACTGCAGGAGAGAGGAGAACAATTTTGGTAGAGACGCCCCTAAACGAGCTGATTAACACCACCATAACAGTGTGCAACACCACACTGACCACACAGTTATTGAGTGTAGAATAAATGCATGACTTTATTGCAATCGTAAACCCTTTGTGTGTTCATACTAAATTACAGAACTGTTAAGCAGGTTGTATTATATGTGTGTACAATCATGCAATATAATGTATGCTGGCATGACGCATGTGTGTGTGAGAGATAGCAATGTGTTTACTGAGCAATGTGGACAGTTGCATCATCAGGGAATGTTATCAGCAGGTGGGTCTTGAAATTGGAAGTATGTGTTTGTGTGCAAATGTTTGTCATGCACACAGAACCTTTGACATACATCCTGACATACAACGGCAATTCGTCTAGCACGTTGACTCGCTGAAATACAATAAAAATGCATTATCTTCGTTACTGTTTTCCTCTCTTGTTTTAGACTTAGAAAATGTGTAATTGATCAAATAACTAAAAGGGCAAGCTGGCGAGTTTTGTTACTTTTAAATAAAAATATGCCTGGGATAACTACTTTTATGACAGTTTGAAGTGATTAAAATGTATGTATTTTAAACAAACCTATGGGGTTGGTTCAAACACTGCGACATGACAGTTAATTCATGCTACATTCAAAGAAATTAAGTATATTTCAGTAAATATTTCTCACATGGTAACTTGCCCTCTGACTGTCAGAAGCTCAGTACTGAGGACAAAGATGCACTTCCTGTTTGGCCTCCATAGTTCTTTTACCACCTTCTCCATAAAGGCATCAGGCACAATGCTCCAGGAATGTCGGGCAATAAGAAGAAGATGCTGATATTGCTAAGATGCAACCAGAGGTGGGAAGAACCAAGTACATTTACTCAAGTACTCTACTCAAGCACAATTTTGAGGTATACTTGTACTTTAATTTAAGTACTTTAAGTTTCCTTCTTATGCTACTTTATACTTCCACTCCACTACATTTATTAAACAGCTTTAGCTATTTTTAAAATGGTATCTCTAAAAATGTAACTAATCTTTAAGTCACAATGTGTCATATTATTCAAATATTTTACAAAAAGTCAATCAGAACTGTCTTTGTCTACAACAGTAAAATACTACAGTACTTGATGCAGCAATATTATATAGAAATGTCACGTGTATAAATATAATTATATACACACATAAATGACATGTGTTCTGCACAATGATTACTTTTACTTTGAATCATTAATTACTTTTTGTTTATAGTACTTTTGCACTTTTTCGTAAGACTTTTATTTGTAATGTAAGTATTTTGACAATAATATATTGGTACTTTTACTCATAAACACATCTGAGTACTTCTTCCACCTCTGGATACTACTACTGTATGTGCCAAATAATTAGTTTAATATAATTCACATATCATACTAAGGTACACACTTATAAAAACAACAAAAAGGCGGGTGCTCGAGCCCCCTTTGAGGTCTTGCTGTGCACGTGGCTGCTTCTGAGACACACACAAGCAAACAAAGTCAAGTACAGGTTCAGGTGCTTTTAAGTTCAACGTTTCTGTAACCAATCAGTGAAGAGTAAAGCCAGACCAAAGCAATATGTAGATGAAAAGTTCCTGACATTGTGAGGCTGTGAATTGTACATTATTCCAGATTCATGGGACTATGTATTAATTTGGCTTTCAATATAATAAATATATCAATCAATATAACCTGCCTTTATTGTCTTTTAAAATAAAATAGCCTTACTCTTTTCCTTAACCCTCTGGAGTGTGAAGTGAAGGGTATTTTCTCAATGTTTAGATGTCTCCTTAAATCACCTTTTAAATGTACTTCTCATAACATGGCATGGTGTTACATATCAAAAATGTTCAGTCTCTGGTCTTGCTAGAAATGCAAAGTCACTCACCTTAGAGCACTGTCTTATGAGATACTTAGCTTAGAAATCCGATTTTTGGAAAACTTCGAAACTGTTGTGAAACACATGTACTCATGTCATCCATTTTTTTTGGTGTTTCAGATTTGGTTTACCAACATCTTTGGTTCACAAAAGTAGTGAAATATATGAATTACACTATGCCTATATACATGTGTTGTTCATGTCTAAATTATAATTTAGAGTAAAATATTTCCATCCCTCTACTTTCACCACAGAAAAGTTACATCAGGACTGATTCATGACTTCATATTCCATACTGAGGTTCATGTGATGTGTACAAATACAAATTGAGCATTAAAACTTTTTTTTTCAACCAACTATTTATGTTAACATTAGAAACTGTAAAATCTCAAGATTTACAATATCAGAACTTTTTCAACCAACTGTTCATTATAAATGTAAAGACAGGGGGAGCAGTGCCATTGTCTTTGTCTGTCTTCCAAGACAGTGGGTCTGGCTGCTGTGTAGGTGAGGGTGATGGTGCATGGGCTGCTAGTGGCTGTATCGGAGGGAGGTAGGTGGGATTGTCCCGGGTTGATGCTGGTGGCTGTGTGGGAGGGAGGTGTGCTAGGCGAGACTTCTTTGCTGGCTGGGTTTATCGTGATGGCTGTGGTGGAGGCCTTTGTACCGAGGTGTATCTTAATCTTGTGGCAGGCACAGATGGAGGTGGAGGCCGCTGTAGTGATGCTGGTCCTCTGGTCCTTGGTGGTGATGGCTGTGGTGGAGGCCTTTGTACCGAGGTGTATCTTAATCTTGTGGCAGGCACAGATGGAGGTGGAGGCCGCTGTAGTGATGCTGGTCCTCTGGTCCTTGGTGGTGATGGCTGTGGTGGAGGCCTTTGTACCGAGGTGTATCTTAATCTTGTGGCAGGCACAGATGGAGGTGGAGGCCGCTGTAGTGATGCTGGTCCTCTGGTCCTTGGTGGTGATGGCTGTGGTGGAGGCCTTTGTACCGAGGTGTATCTTAATCTTGTGGCAGGCACAGATGGAGGTGGAGGCCGCTGTAGTGATGCTGGTCCTCTGGTCCTTGGTGGTGATGGCTGTGGTGGAGGCCTTTGTACCGAGGTGTATCTTAATCTTGTGGCAGGCACAGATGGAGGTGGAGGCCGCTGTAGTGATGCTGGTCCTCTGGTCCTTGGTGGTGATGGCTGTGGTGGAGGCCTTTGTACCGAGGTGTATCTTAATCTTGTGGCAGGCACAGATGGAGGTGGAGGTGTTACCGAATAAAATGTGGGAAGAACAACTGGTGATATTCTATAACGGTAGGCAGATGTATCAGGGGCGTGGCCTTTGTCGAATAACCAGGAAATACACATTTCGATCGCTTCTTCTGTCGTTTACATTCATCTTTTGGTATATGTGGCTGGATAGGAACACTTTGATGCACATTCAGTACCAGTGTGTGAGGTTGTGGTTGCGATGCCGATATCCGGACGCGTACAGCGAGGACTACAAAAAGACACATGAGGTGACTGGTATGTCTGTTCAAAACATTGCAAGCTTGAATAAATCATTTAAACCATTTATTTTTGCCAGACTTATTACTGCATATCATTCTTAATGTGATACCAAGTCCATCTGAGACCTGTGTATACCTTCAGACAGCCTCCAAGTGAAGCACACGTTGTTTGCTCACAGTTTGAAAGCAGCGTGGAGAAGTCTTCAGCTGTGGAGAGCTCCGCCCAGGATAACTTGTGATACAACTTATGTGGCTTGTTCTTGTTGTCAGTCTTATATTTGTATCATACATTGTTATTAATATGATGTCGAGTTGATTTGAGACCCGTTTATACTTTCATATCGTCTGTTAGTGAAACATACAGTCTGTCTGAGTTTTAACACCCATCTCCTCCAACGCAGGGTGGAGCTGTGGTAAACTGTGATCCGCTCAGATTAAACTGTGATACGACTTCTGTGGCTATCAACCAGTGATCATGTTTAATATTAAAGACTACACACATGTATCCCTTATCAAAACGGTATTTTAAATTCTAAATATCCCTGCAAAATGTAACAATGACATTTCTGCTTCTATCTTTGCAAAACGAGTAAACAGTCACATCTTATCTGGATAAGTGCGGCAAAGTGCAGAATACCGTTTTGTTAAGGGATACATGTGTGTAGTCTTTAATATTAAACATGATCGCTGGTTGATAGCCACAGAAGTCGTATCACAGTTTAATCTGAGCGGATCACAGTTTACCACAACTCTCTTAGACAGCTATATGCCATACATTTTTGCATACATTCACAGTAAATATTTATTCAGTATGATAGAAACAGAAGTTAAATCCATTTCTCAATTATTCTGACAATGTACTTAACCCCAAATAAAAGAACCCAATAAAAAGAGTTGTTAAATAATAGTGAAGTCACGTTGTAATAACAATAACTCATCTCTCTCGAGTTATCTTTTTGTGATTTGCCAAAAGCCACTGTGTCAAGTGTCCTACTTGGGTTGCCAGTACAGGTACATCGTGCGCACGAGATACTTTTTTTCCCCCATTAACCTTTAGGGGCTCCGTAACAACAACGTACAACTTCCCCTTGGAAAAAAGGTGAAAAGGGGTTAAAGAACATTTATTACTGACTTCGAAATGTTTCTCCAAATGTCTCCAAAGCCGACAGTGGATGCTTTGAAGTTAAATATAATATCCCTGAATTCATCAGTTGAATTCAACTGTTGATAATACAGAGAGAAATGTTTTGAAACCCATTGTTGGGATTTAAGGGTTGGGTCATTTTTTTCTAAACATATTTTCAACCGCAGGCCTTATGTCTGTGTCTCTTTACACGCCTCACATTGTCTGATGAAGCTTTGGCACAGAACGGCAGCATTCGTGGAACTCGGGAAGTTGGAATGCCCACGTGCAAACACAGAGGAAGGAAGTGTGTGTGAGCATGGTGATGAAGGCTGAGCCGTTAGCCAGGAAGTCGCCTGAAGGACGTGATGTCACACATGGCCTCAGAGGGAGAGTCATCCTCGGATCCAACATGCCTCGGATTATCTGTGGTGGAAAACAAACGGCGCTTTACTAAGAAAGATTGACACAACAAAGAAAATACGTTACAGTGTCACTTTCATCCTTAACTTATTTTCTTTACCCCTGACCTGTTCACACCACACCTTACCCCCCAGGCACAAACAGAGCTATTACAGTGTACAGAAGGAAAACACTCACGCATCCTGGAGCCAATTCTTCTGTTTGTTTTGAAAACAGGCACTCTTATCTGACTGTTATTGAAGATCTAATTGTGGCAAACTTACTTTATGTGTCAATAAAATAGAATTACACCAAACACTGTTAGAACACGCTGCGTAACCACAGGGTTTGTTTTTGCACTCTGAGGATAACAGGACTCTAGATTAAGTAGTTTGTTGCTGTTTTTGATGCTTCATTGAGGTTTGTTTTCATACCTACAATAACCCTTTCTCCACCCACCCACCCACACACACACCCACACACACACCCACACACACACACACACACACACACACACACACACACACACACACACACACACACACACACACACACACACACACACACACACACACACACACACACACACACACACACAATGAAAAATCATTGACAGCAGTGTTTGTTATTGTAGCTGTTCATTTCCATCTGTTTGCTGATGTTTTTTAGCCACATTTATTTTTTCAGCTTGAGATGAAAATTGTCGCACATGAATAATGGAACATTATGACTTCACACAATGTGTCAAAATATGACTAACTTTCTCAAACCGTGGCTGCAACGTTGCTGAATCTGTGATCACTTTTTTATTTCAGGATTCCTAACTACAAGTCAAGACATTTTTATTTATTTTTAATATATATTGTGATATTTTAGGCATATATTATGGGTCTCAGATATATGAAAATATATAAAAAACATGTCTATGATGTGTTTTGCTCAAAATACCAAACAGATCATGCATTTTAGACATCCCTCATATCCCTATATTTCAGCCCTGTTACTAAAGTGCTGATTCTGGGTCTAAAGCTTTAAAAAAAAAAGAAGAGAGGAGGGGGAGCTAATGCCTGCTCAGAATTATACGAGATACAGCTAAATGCTGCGGTGATGAAACGTTGGGTTACGTATTGTAACCCTTGTTATATTAGCACAGGCGGAGCCCTCTACTGGACTCTATGGGTACTACCTTACCCTGCGAGCATTCTCCTACTGAGACTTCTATAGACGTAGCCGGCCTTGGGCGGGCCTACCTGAATGCGCGCGCATCACACCGTATAAAAGGAGGCCTCGCCTCCTGACTATCATCCTACACCTCTCTTCAGCGAGCGGAATAGGACAGACAGTGCCCTGAGTAGAAGGCTCCGCCTGTGCTAATATAACAAGGGTTACAATACGTAACCCAACGTTATATCTCTCACAGGCTCCGCCCTCTACTGGACTCTATGGGTACAGTGGGTGGAGCCCCGATTTATATGCGCACTGTCGTCCAACAACAACATTCCACCCTACTGCCCCTGACCGGCTTTTATGGTCAGCAGCTGCTGCCCCACATTCTCCTTTAACCCGGTTGTGACCGAGGAGAAATCTGGGCTGTGGCTGACAGAGCACACCCTGCTGCGCTTACCTCGCAGAAAGTGTGCTCAAAAAACAGTGCCGGGGGACCCCCCGCCCTACCCACAGACGGATGGGGAGAGCCCCCTCGGCCCCGAATGGGCTTACTATACGCCTGCCTCCCTGAATCCCTAAGGATCGCAGGGAGAGCGCCAGTGCCCATGCCCCACACTCAGACACCGACCCCGTGCAGAGTGTGTGTGGACTAAAGTGTGGAGGGCTGCTCTCCTCCTGCCGAGTAAGGGCCCAGCGCGCCCCTCGATGGCGTCGACCAAGACGCCGCTGTGCATATATCCTCCACACTCACACCGTTGAATAAGGCTGTTGACACAGCTACAGCCCGTGTGGAGTGCGCACGAATCCCCGTGGGGCAGGCTCTCCCTGCCTGTCCGTAGGCATGTGCAATGCACTCGCAGAGCCAGCCTGCCAGGCGTTTCTTGGACAGAGCTTTCCCGATCACCCCGCCCCCGAAGAACACGAACAGCTGTTCGGTGCGTCTAAAGGCCCTGACACACCAGGCCGATTTCGGCTGTTTTCGTAAGTCGGGAGACGAAGCGTGTCCTGTCGCCCAAACTCAATTTGGTGTGTCCCGCACCGTCGACCGTGACACGCCTTATTTGGACTGCCTGTCCCGATGCATGGCCGATTCAACATGTTGAATCGGCCATGCATCGGGTTTGGCAGTCGGACCAAACAATCACTCTGATTGGCTGTTCAGCTAGCGAATCAGTGCATGAGAAGCGAAACGGAAGTGAGGGACGTAAACAAACGATTTAAGAAGGCACACACAGACTGATATTCATTTTCATCTCATCATGGCGATCTGGAATGACGCAAACGAAGACCTGCTCATCACATTGATCCAGGAGAGGCCAGCTCTGTACGACATCACAGAGAAAAGGTACTCGAACCGAGTAGTGAAAACCGGACTCTGGCGAGAGATTGAAACGCAACTTGGTTTCTCGGGTAAGATTATCTTTTTCATCAATTGAGCTCTTTAGCAGATATTGTTGGCTTTTTATTGTTTGCCAGCGTACAGTGACGTTAACGTGAAATGTAATTTGTTATTTCAACCTTGTGTTTTGTTGCTAGCTGTTGCTAGCTGTGCAGTTTGGCACTGCATATAGATATGAATTGGACATGCTAACTAGCCACAATGCTTACATCGTTTATTTGTGTGCTTCAGAGAAAGAGCTGAGGAAGAAGTGGGATTCTCTGCGAACCCAGTACACCCGGTACAGGAGACTTGCCCCTTCGGGTAGTTGTGGAGCACCAAAGACGGGCAGACAGCAGTGGATCATAACCAGGCTGCAGTTTGCACACGCTATTTGTTGTTGTTTATATCACGCAGTCTGTTCTTCTTTTCTGTCTTCCGGTTGTTGCCTATTTTTAATGACGAATACACACTACCGCCGCCTGCTGGTAAGGAGAGTTATTGCCACTCACGCACTGAAGTCTTTGCGGTGTGTTCCCGTGCGACACATGGCCAAGACGCAGGAGAACACCGCGACGCAACAGCCGACGTCGGCGTCGGCGAGTCCTCTGGTGACTGCTTGGTGTGTCAGGGCCTTAAGGGCAGCCGTGCGCTCCACATAACATGCTAGCGCACGCACCGGGCAGAGGAGTTGCAGTTTAGCTTCCCTGTCCCCACCATGGGGGGGAAGACTAAAAAACCCCTAACTGAATAGCCCTCGACCTGAACACACTCCTTAGGCTCTTGGGCACAAAGGAGGGGTTCGGTCTGAGTGTCGCGCCGCTCCGGTCACCCCGAATCAATAAACAGCTCGGGTGCACCGACAGAGCGGTTAACTCGGACACTTTTTTTTTTTGGCTGACGTTAAGGCAAGAAGCAAAGCTGTCTTCCACGACAGTGCTTTTAGGGAGGAGAGCTCCAGAGGCTCAAATGGTTCTAAGACCAGAGCTCCGAGCACTAGGGGCAGGTCTCACTGCGGGGTGGAGGCGTGCACTACTGGGCGCAGCCTCCTGATCCCCTGTAAAAACCGCGACATCAGTGGTTGACTAAAGGCTGACCTGCCGCCAAATCCCTCATGGCAGGACGAGATGGCTGCTGCATACACTTTCACTGTGTAATGCGCAAGTCCTCTGTCCACCAGTAACTGTAAGAAGGAAAAAAATAGAGCCTAACTCACAAGATAGGGGCTCTATTCTCCTCTCCTCACACCATCGCTGGAATCCTAGCCACCTTGGCCTGTAACAGGCTGTGGTGGATCCAGCTCTAGCTGCCTGGATAGACTGAATAACACTGTCAGACAATCCACCCTGTCTCAGCCTGTCCCTCTCAGGAGCCAAGCCTGGAGAGGTTGGCCGAGAGTGGGTAACGCCCCGATTGCACCTGCCTCTTGAGACATCGCCCCCCAGAACTGGGGAACCGCCCAGGGCTGGCCCACCTTCATCTGTGTCATCTCTGAGTACCACGGCGCCCCGACGCGGTCCGGAGCCACTAGGATGACTGACAGACGTTCTCGCCTCACTCTCCCCAGGAGAGGGAGAATGAGACGCAGCGGTGGAAAAGGCGTATAGCAGCTTCCTTGGCCATGGCTCGTGTGCAAACGCGTCCACTCCCAAGGGCGGGTCGTCGCCCAGGGCCATGGAGAACCACAGGGCACAGTGGTTGTTGCGCCGGCTGGCGAACAGATCCACTTCCGCTCTCCCGAACTGGGCCCAGATCTGCTTCACCATCTCCGGGTGAAGCGTCCATTCGCCTGGCAGGGGGCCGCCCGTCGACATGAGGTCGGTCCCCCTGTTCTCCAGTCCCGGGACATGGAGGGCTCTCAGGGCTAACACCGCCTCTGAAGCCCATAACCACAGCCTCTCCGCTGTGGTCAACAAGGCAGCGGAGCGGACTCCGCCCTGCCTGTTGATATAAGCCACTGTGGTGCTGTTGTCGCTCCTGACCATTACATGTCTCCCTTGAATTAGGGGCATGAAATGCTGGAGGAGGACTAACACTACCGCCCGTAGCTCTAGGAGGTTGCTGTGTCGAAACTCTGTTAGAGCCCAGCGCCCACCTATAGCCCTCTTCAGGCAGGTCCCTCCCCATCCTGTTCTGGATGCGTCCGTGAACACTGTGATGTAGGAGGTCATCCGTCCCAGTGGAGACCCCCTCCGGAGGTGATCCGGGGACCCCCAAAACCGGAGGTTGCCCTCCACTGAGGGGGGGGTGGTCACCAGCTGCCGTTTGTGCCTATTGGGATCCAAACACAGGCTGGAGAACCACCTCTGCAGGCGGCGCATATGCAGTAACCCCAGCGGGACCACAATGTGAGCAGCCGCCATGAGACTCAAAGTCTGCATGACAGTTAAAGCTGTCACTGTCGCCCCCTGTCGCAGCCTGTGAACCGCCCGGAGAAGGGACGCACTTCTGCTCTCTGACAGGGTGGCGCGTAGCACGCCTGCATCGACCACCACTCCCAACTACAACGCCTGTTGGTGAGGTATGGGGGTGCTCTTTTTTCAATTGATCGCAAAGCCTAATTTGGTTAGGTGTGTGATCAATTGTGCTGTGCAAAACATTGCCTGTTCCCGGGACCCAGCCATGACTATGAGGTCGTCTAGTAAAAGAAAACTCTCATGCCGTGGGCGCGCAGCGGTTGAAGCGCTGTGGCCACACATTTGCTGAATGTGCGTGGGGATAGGGAATAGCCGAACGGCAACCTGTTGTACTCGTAGGCTATCCCCTGGAAGGCAAAACGCAGACACTTTCTGTGCTCTGGAGCAATTTCTACATGAAAGTACGCGTCTTTCAGGTCGATGGTGGTGAACCAATCGCCTGGCTGCACAAGCCCCAGTAACTGTTTTATAGTTAACATGCGGAATTCCCTGCAGGAAATGTGGCGATTCAGGCCGCGGAGATCTAGAATAGGTCTGAATTCCCCTGTCCTCCTGAGAACCAGGAAGTAGCCTACAGTACATGGAATAAAGACCATTTTCTCTGTGCTGAGGGTGCACAACAGACACAGCCTGTTTCTGCACCAGAGCCTGAATCTCTGCTGAGAGGAAACACATCTCCTCCTGGGAGGACATATTTACCTCTCGCATGCCCATAAAAAGAGGTGGGTGTGGGACAGTGGTCCATGTGATACAGTGGTACAGTGTATAGACATGTGGTACAGTGGGACGCTGCAAAACTGGAGTGAATAGCCCCGTTTCAGCGTCCTCCTGTCCCTCCACCTTGTTAGCACACAGCTGAGTTTCCATTCCCCAGAACATTGTGTTAATGGACAAGCCTTCAGCCGTGGGGCCGCAGCTATGGAGCTATGATACTCTCTGGTGACCCGTTCCGCCGCAAAAACTCCCCGCGAAGGGAAGATTTGCCCATGGAGGGCAGTGGCGTTTTCTCCCGGAGGCCAAGGGAAGCCAGGCTTCCCCTGTTTTTTCGGATTGTAGTTATAATTTAAATAAATAAATAAAAACACTTTGTTTTGTTTCGATAATTCTCCTTTGCTGTGTGTTGCTGCCGGCCCGTCTCTCCCCCATTCTCATTGAGTATTTTAAAGAGTGAAACAAACAGCGCCCCTCTAGATGTTATGGTGAAGATTGCACTCACTGTTGCGAGAGGAGGCTAGCCGAATCTGGCTTCCCTTGGTGAAAAAAAATGGAGGGATTGACCAATCAGATGAGGCTCACGTGATGCCCCTGCCAACCTGTGATTGGTCAGGGCCATGCCAAGGGAAGCCAGAGGCGGCTGGCTTCCCTTGCCTCACAATCCAATCAAATCGCATCAACTTAGTGTTGCAGTGACGCATCCTAAAATCCGGAAGTAAGCTGCGCTCGGTTTCCCTCGACAAAAAAGCAATGGGATTTCTCCATAGGATTTAGGAAAATAGCTCGAAATAAAGTCAGTGGAAAACGAACCTGTTAGATAAATGCAAGTTTTGTTCAGTCGGATAATATCCACATGTCTACCCTACTTTTATAATTTTCGAATCATAAATCTAATCGATAGAAGATAGCGTCACTGCATCACTCTCACCGCCGTTAGAAAGTAGCAAGCAACTGAAGCAAGTGCAATTATGGAGGGTGGAGATTTGGAGTATTTCATCAAAAATAATTGTACTAAACTTCTAAACTTCTTCCGCTACAGCGGCAACAACAAATACAATCTGATGACAGGCCAATGCCCAAACTGGAGCTGTGTACAGAGAGGAAAAAAGGAGCGAATCGGACGTAAAACGTTAAAGGTCTCCTGATTTAGTTTGTGAATGAAGGCTTATTAGAGTTTCGGCTGGAGAGTGCGTGCGGACCTGTCGGTTAGATCAGTGTTTTTCAAAGTGGGGGCGCCAGGGGGGTCATGCAAAGTTTGAGGGAAAGGGGAATATATATTTTTTTTTTTGGATTTTATTAATAACTGCATATCTATCAATCTATGTGTCCTTTGATCCCAATCTTTTAATATTTTTTACTTATTCATATATATATATTATATATATATTTTAAATCACACGACCGCCCTTCAAGCCAATCAGAATCGAGCTGCCGCTACTGAGAGTGAAACTGAGTATCTGCTCAGCTTTTGGAGCAAGTGAGAGCTAGTGAATATTTCGCTCTGCAGCTGGATGAGAGCACGGATGTAGCAAATATTGATGTTTATATATATGAATATAAATATGTTTATTGTTAATATTACTGTTGAATATTATATATAATATTATTAAGGCATAAGTAGCTTTCAAAAATGCTAAAAATACATGTAAATTGTTCATATTACTGTTCAAAATTATATAATATTATAAAGACAGAAATCACCTTAAAAATAGGTTTACTGTTGATATTACTGTTTAATATTGTGTTAAGAATGTTTATAACAGAAGACACAATGAATGTAATAAATGACAAACAAAAGATAAATACAAAACATTTTAGAAGAATAACTGATTATTAATTATTAATACAAATATATATTAAGAACATGTATTAAGCTGTATGATTAATTTGTCATATTATCCATCATAATGTACTGATCATTTAAAAAAAAATTGCAACAGGGGGGTCCCCGCCAGAGGATAATGCTATATGGGGGTCCTTGGCATGGCAACGTTTGGGAGCCCCTGGGTTAGATAACAGGCGTGTGTAAGTCCTGCATCTGATACAAATGTGTGTAAAATGATACCGGGTCCTGTAATCACTCATCTGGTTACGTTATTACATTGACCACCACACCCCCGACCCAAAAGAAAGGACGTATTATTGGCTTCCCCTAATTTTTTCCCCACGCCACGCTACTGATGGAGGGTTGACACAGAAAGGGCCGATTATTTACTGAGGACGTAGGCATAGTGTGTTTTACTAAGGTCCCTGAACGCACCGCCACGTGCTCTTGTGTGAGTGCGGGCTCCGCCATAATGCAGCCTTTACCACTACGGGTAAACTGCATTGGAGTCTTGCTCTAGGCGTAGTGTGTTCTCTGACAGCAATACGCCGGCCATAATGTCCCTGTACCCGCATAGCGCTCTCCTTTAGATAGCACTCCCTGCGGTTCATCCCTCTGATCTGCACATGCCCACAAGCCACCTCCTTTACAGGAGCTACAGCTGAGGCAGCGAATGGGGAATTTGTACGGTTAACATTGTGTGTAGGCCTAAGTGTAGCCTTTGTGGAAACAAAAGACACTTAGCCTAGATTTGGATACAGATCAACCTCATTCTTATTAGAAAACGTAGTGATCTGTGCATTATACAGGGAGGAGGCGGGATTCGCCCCCTCGTCCCGGGCGGAGAGATTTTCTCCCCCCGCCAGTCAGATCCGTAAAGACGGAAAGCCCGTCCCCGTGAGTGCCGGCACGCCGGTTCCACGGGGTGGGCCGAAGAGGTGGAGGGCGCCGCGGGACATTATGGGGAAAAGTGGAATTGTGGAGAGAAATGACTCTTACTCTGGGATAAATGCAATAGTCTTTACTGAATGCATTTTTCCCACACACACACCTCACTCCAGAACTAGAGTTTACAAACGTAAACCACCGTTCCCCTGCGGAGGTCCCTGAACGCACTGCGGCCACTCTCACGAGGGCCGCGCCCCCACGTAGCCTATTAACGCTGTATTTCCCATTGCAACGGTGAAATGCATTAATCGGAGCTATTATACCAGGTAAGGTGTGTTTTCTGACAACAGCACGCCGGCAATAGCGTCTCTTGAACCCGCACAGTGCTTTGACAGCACTCGGTTTATTCCACTCACGTGCACACGCCTATACTGGGGTTTACAGCAGGGGGCGGGGAGTGTATGACAGCGTTTCTTCCTCTGGGGATGGGCAAGAAGCAGCCACGCTGCGAAGTCCTACTCCTCATCCCGTGAGCAAGGAGATCGATCCAAAGAGCCCTTCCGTAAACACGGGGGCTCCCAGGAGATCAACACGATCCTCTTTGGAAAGTGCCACGCGGCGTGATATCCCAGGGACATCACACGGCGGGCAGCGGCTTTGGCCTGTGATGAAGTAGGGTCGACCCTATATCATGTGAAGCCACCGAGCACCGGTCCCCGGGGGAACCGGGCCTGGGGCAAGGCCCGTGGACCAAGCTACTTATTTGGCCTTGCGGCCCAATAATCGCTCTGACCTGACCTGATCTGATTGATGATAAGTGCGACACGTCGGCGTCTTCTCTGCATACGGCAGTTTAAACTGTATTTCCTTTATCCTGTAATATGACTTGAGAGATTTAAACTCCGCACACTGAGTTGATCTCTTTTCTATAGACGCCGGAGGCGGGCAGCGTCAGGTAAAAAAAGTTATTTAGCCTTCCCAAACCTGAGCCTCACGCGCCGCCTATGCCCCATGATAACTCTTTCTTCTTCTTTCAAACGTCTCAGTCTCTCGTGGAATCACTTCCGCTGCTGAAGAGAAAAGGATGATAGTCAGGAGGCGAGGCCTCCTTTTATACGGTGTGATGCGCGCGCATTCAGGTAGGCCCGCCCAAGGCCGGCTACGTCTATAGAAGTCTCAGTGGGAGAATGCTCGCAGGGTAAGGTAGTACCCATAGAGTCCAGTAGAGGGCGGAGCCTGTGAGAGATATAACGCCATATCATGTTCCAAACCACTTCAAGGATTATTTCTGAAACAGTATGGAGCTCAAAGGCTTTTTCTCTTGCGGGTTTACCACAAGGTGAGTTCCTTTTTATTTCCTGTTGTTTTACACATACTCTCTCGAGTACAGGTTAGCTCTGAGTGTTAGCGATGCTTGCTAATGTAAACACAGACAATATTACATCCAAAACACATTTCCGATATTATGTCATATCGGAAGCAAATCTGGATCAGCTCCGTTGTAGCCCCGTTTTTAGAGATTTGGGCACGGAGGAAAAGAGAGAGGGTTTTATTTTCTAACACTTTGTGAGTTCCCTGACACACCGGGGACACATATTTATGTATAAAAGACATCCAAAAGTGCATTTTGCATGATAGGAGACCTTTAACATTATATGGTGCATAGAAGCATGAAATCAGAGGATCAGCTGATCTCTTCAGCCATTACTTTTTAGATTTGCTGTTTGACATTTAAGTCGAGTTAAAGTGAGATGTCAGCAAAAAGTGCTGTACGATTTCTGTTTTTACCATTTTCAGCCCTCTGCAGCTCTGCGGGTCACGTCACCGAAGTCCCTGATCACGGTTAAAAACGGGGGCCTCTCTTTCCTCTTTCTTCACCTTCTCCATTTTACTTCTCTCCTGCTCACCAAACTTATGCTAGCCTCACTTCTTTCTCCTTCTGTCTCTAATCCCCTGATTTTGTGAATGTTCAGGCAAAAGAAAACACCATTTGCATCTATGTCAGCATTTAGTGTGACTTAAAATTAGCATTTGTCCGCAAATAATTGAAAATAAGCCATGTGTTTGAACTGAAAACATACCATTCATATAAAATCTGTCGACTTTTGTTAGTCCGTGTCATTTTGGAGCGATAGCAACTTTCAGTCCTCTTAGGGTTCTTTTATGTGACGGGGCCTTTCTTTGAATTTGGTTCAGAAAATTGGCCTATGAAGATTCCTAATTGCAGTGTGTGTGTGTGTGTGTGTGTGTGTGTGTGTGTGTGTGTGTGTGTGTGTGTGTGTGTGTGTGTGTGTGTGTGTGTGTGTGTGTGTGTGTGTGTGTGTGTGTGTGTGTGTGTGTGTGTGTGTGTGTGTGTGTGTGTGTGTGTGTGTGTGTGTGTGTGTGCGCGCCTTCAGTTAGAGGTGCTGGGCACCTGGAGATAAATAACACAAAGTCAAACAGCTCCAAGAAGGAAATACACAGGCTAATAGAAAATAAAAAATTATGACACTTAGTAGATCCAAAGTTGGGGAATACTTTCTGCGTGCCCCGGAGTTAGATACAAATAATTAATATAATATGTGTGCATCCAACAAAGAGATGTAATGTATACAAATTATTTGTATGTTTTATATTTAATTCCACACACATGGTCCTTTTATTAGCATTTTAAGAAATGATTTAATTAATTAATTACAAGTTATATATAACAGAATAAATGATACATACATTAATTACATAACAATCGTCAAATCAGGACATAAACACTAATTGAAATGAAGGTATAGCTTATACATCATGGATACAACCTTAATACTCATACGTACATTAAAGGTAGGGTAGGTAAGAATGGAGAAACCAGCTCGAGTGCGCTAGAATTTGAAAGTACACAGCCGAAACAAATCTGCCCCTTCCTACAGACTTCCTTACAGAGCCCGTCCTCCAACACACACAAACACGCACACGACCAATGAGGGCACGAGATAAGTTTGTGCACGAGATGGAAGGATGACAGGCAGGTAGGCCATGCTTTTTACAGCGCCACGGCTTGCAGAGGACATTTTTTTTAGTCATTAGGACTGTTTTGTTTTCTATACTTTCCCTATTGTCCCCATCTTTCATCAAAGATCTCCCACACACATTGTCCTTTACGGCAGGGGTTCCCAACCCCCGGTCCGCGGACCGGTACCGGGCTGTGGAGGTGTTACTGCCGGGCTGCGAAATAGCTGTGAGTTTATCGTAATATTTGCAGAATTATAAATATATAAAAAATATTGTATCATAATATTTTTTTTAAAAAGTGTTTAATTTTCGCATTAATTTTCGTTCTAATACATCCTAACCGGACATTTAAGACATACCAAGTCTACAGATATACAGTTAGTAACAGTCTAAAATGCGAGTATATACATAGATGGGGGGGGGGAAGCTGTCCATTGAACGACAGGTTGAGATTTGTACCATTACCGGGGCCAGTTTTGCAATGCTCTCCCCCGAAGGTGCTCTTTAAGAGAGGTTTTGAAGGTAAGTATAGTTTTACTTTCCTTTACAGTTGTGGGAAGAGCGTTCCACCTTGATGTGGCATAATTGCGAAACGTGTATTCCCCCTTTTTTGTGCCAAATCTGGGTTTCACATGATTTGTGGAGCTCCCTCTGGTGTTATGATCATGGTATTCCTTGACCTTTGTGGCTATGTTTGTGAAAAAAATGTTCAAGTACTTGGCCACATCCAGTTTGTCTGTGATGAGCCTGTTATCTGTCTTTATGTTTAAGTTCGAAAATCTCGTTTTGAGTTTTTTACTGCAGCCAAGCTGGTTATTGAGTAATTTCCAAAGTTCACAGGGTTTATTTTTGTTTTCCTCAGTTTTGACATTGATGAAATTCTTTTTGGCAGTTTTGATCATGGAGCTTACGTCATTTCTTAGTCTGTTTCTTTCAATTTTTAGTTCAGTCACGTGGGCCTGGAGTTCACTGCTCGTGCTTTTGGAAAGCATTGACTGACTTTTATGAAACTCAGAGCATTTTTTGTCTGTTCATGGCGGTCAGTATGCCGGAGTGCATCCACGGCTCAGCGCGATTTTTTACCCTGGTTGTTCTTAGGGGGGCCAAATCATTGAGTATTGCAGAGAATTTGTTTTTGAAACCAAGCCATGTTTCTTCAACTTGTGTACCACTGAGCTCATCTGACCAGTCCAGGCTCTCCAGTTCTAGGTTAAAGGCCTCGCTAGAGTAGTTTTTGAGGTCTCTAGATATGACTGTTTTGTGACAGCCGGCCCTTTGTTTTAGCTTTTTGCGGGTACAGAATATCATATAATGATCACTTAAACCGCATGCTATAACCCCTTTACTGGAGATCCTGGACTTGTCAGAGGTCAGAATGAGATCAATGGTAGTTTGTGTTGTTTCACATACCCGGGTGGGTTGGGTGATTAGCTGGCTGAAGCCGTGCAGATCACAAATCCTACTGAAGGACTTGAAGACGGACGTGTCTTTACGTTGCATATCCGTGTTCCAGTCTCCAATAATAATTGTCTCTACATCCCCCACATCAGCCAAACACCCATCTAATGTATCATAAAAGTCACTCTGTTCCGGTGGTCTATAGATTGTCCCGACTATTACAGATTTAGCATTGTCAAAAAGAATTTCAACCCACACAGATTCAATATTTTCATGATGCAGGTCAGTACGGTTTTTGAAATTGGTGTCTTTATGTATGTACATGCAGACACCACCTCCATTCACGTTCCTGTCCCTTCTCACTACAAGATAATCTTCAATTTCAATCTCTGAATCTGTAATGGAATTGTCCAATTTGGTCTCAGAAAAGCATAATATGCTTGCCTTACCGTTCATGAATAGCTGCCTGAGTTCAGCCAGTTTGTGTCTCAGGCTGTTAGTGTTCAGATGAAAAATATGTAGTCCATTTTTGTTGCTTGAATGCACAATGTCTTGGATGATGGGTTAGTAGACTGAAAGCTTTAGGAATCCAAAGTACAACATTACATTACATTACATTACACTGCATTTAGCTGACGCTTTTATCCAAAGCGACTTACAATAAGTACATTCGACCAGGAAGACACAACCTTGAAGAAAACAGAATCATATAAGTACATCAGGTTTCATAGAGCCAAACATTTCAAGTGCTACTCAACTGGCTTTAGGTAAGCCAGTCCTTTATTAGTATAAAAGTGCTTCGTTAATAGTTCTATTGCTCGAAGTGGAGTCGAAAGAGATGAGTTTTCAGTTTGCGCCGGAAGATGTGCAAGCTATCTGCCGTCCTGATGTCAATGGGGAGCTCATTCCACCATCTTGGAGCCAGGACAGCAAACCCACGTGTTTTCACCGATGGGAACTTGGGTCCCCCTCGCAGCGAGGGCGCAACGAGTCGTTTGGCTGATGCAGAGCGTAGTGCACGCGCTGGGGTGTACGGTTTAACCATGTCCTGGATGTAGGAAGGGCCAGATCCATTCGCAGCATGGTAAGCAAGTACCAGTGTCTTGAAGTGGATTCTAGCAGTTACCGGAAGCCAGTGAAGGGAGCGGAGAAGCGGAGTGGTGTGGGAGAATTTAGGAAGGTTGAAGACCAGACGAGCCGCTGCATTCTGGATGAGCTGCAGAGGTCGGATGGCACATGCAGGTAGACCAGCCAGGAGGGAGTTGCAGTAGTCTAGGCGTGAGATGACGAGAGCCTGGACCAGAACCTGAGTCGCTTTCTGAGTCAGCTGGGGACGTATCTTCCTGATGTTGTAAAGCGTGTATCTGCAGCAACGGGTTGTAGCAGCGATGTTTGCAGTGAATGACAGGTTGTTATCTAGGGTCACACCCAGATTCCTTGCAGTCTGAGTCGGGGAAACAACTGAGGTGCCGATGTTGATTGTTAGGTCAAGAGTGGGACAATCTTTTCCCGGGAGGAAGAGCAGCTCAGTCTTGTCAAGGTTGAGCTTGAGGTGGTGAGCAGACATCCACTGAGAGATGTTAGCTAGACAAGCAGAGATGCGTGCAACGACCTGGGTCTCTGAGCGGGGAAAGGACAGAATTAATTGGGTGTCGTCAGCGTAGCAGTGGTAAGTACAACATATAATAAGTACCCTGTATCAAGATTGATGCAAAACAAGAGATATTTGACCTTTTTAGTAGTGCTGGGGGGAAACGATTATTTTGAAAACGATTAATCGGGCGATTATTTGATCGATTAGTCGACTAATTTTTTCACCATACTGTGTCTCAGGGGATCTTAATATTTAAGAACCTATTAATGTGTTATACCAGATTAACGGAAATAATCTCAGCTAACTGACGATACAAACCATGTTTACCAAAACAAAACACAAGTCTCATAAGAAGCATCTAACTGACCCCTGAGCGAAAAATGCTAACGGACATTGGCACAGAACTCAAGATAAAAGTACCCTTATTACTTATCGTAGCTGCCAGTGGCGTTTCTAGGTGTACAAAACTGGGGGGGCAGAAAGAGGTCGGGGGAGAGAGAGAGAGAGAGAGAGAGAGAGAGGGGGGACAGAGAGAGGGGGGGAGGAGAGAGAGAGGGGGAGTGTCAAATTACATACTGAAGACCACAGGAGCAACACTGTGAGCGCATACATTTACGTACACAGCGTGGGGATATCATAGTAATGCACCTTCATACATGGAGTAAAGGTCACCATCACAAAGTAATTCTTAACAATAACAACAACCGTAATGCTTTAGCATTAAAACACCATAGACTGTAAATATAAGGAAAACACAGACACTCATCATCGAGGTCACAATATCAATCGATCCAGCAGAGGCAAAACACAGAAGATCAACAAAATATATGACATAAATGAACTTACCAAAGCTGAAGGCTCACTTGAAAAGAAAAGCGGCACGGCGGTCCTTCCTCTGACAGAATGTGTCTATCACTTTGGGGATGAAGTCCTGTAGTTGCTGGATCAACTGGCTTTCAATTGAAAGCATGGCCAATGCGTTAAGTCGCGGCTGTCCCATGGTGTTGCGAGTGAAAGTCTTTATCCTTTTGAGGGTGGAAAAGTTCCTCTCTGACTCGGATGTCGTCATCGGAGTTGTCACTATTATTTTGACCAAAATAACAGTCTCAGCAAACGTTTCCTCCAAGTTGTTCTCGTGAATGGATTTCAACAGAGACAGGGCAGTGTTTCCAGTGTGAAGCTCACTGTGGCGGTAGAGCGCGGTCAGCTCAGACTTCAACTTCTCCTTGTTTCCCAACGCAGGCCAGTTTCACGGCGCAGTCAAGCTCAGGTGTAGGAAATGACAGGACATGCTGTGGGAAGAATGAGCTGTCAACAAGCTTTGCAGCGATCAAATGGTCACTCTGTGAGAACCTCTGTTCCACCTGTGAGATGACTGTGTCACAAGCCTCCTTCATCACCGGCGCTGTGCTGCTGACTCGTCGGCCTGGCTCGTCTGTTCCATCATGAGCAGTGGCGCCGGCCAATGCATCAGTTTTCTGCCTCATTTTCTGAACATTTTCCTTGAAACGGCAGAGCGCGCTGTTGATCCCAGGTGCATCGATGCTTCGTTTTTGCAGAGTGTTGTATAGAACATCCACTTCTGGCATAAGCAACGAAAAAAACTCCAGGAGCTGCATAAATGCTCGGTCCCGCAGTTTCTTTGACAGGCCGTATGCCTCACTTATGGTGACCGCATCCCATCCTGGTTGTGCGCGTATATGCTTCATACACTGAAGTAGTGCATCTCGGGTCTCTCAAACCGCGTTCACAGTTCTGCTTTTAAAGTTCCATCTCACAGCCGGTGGCCGTGGGATGCGTCTCTGTGTTGCCTCTGCAAGAGCTGCAACACGTTTTGGAGCACCGGAGAAAAAAGTGGAAAAAGCAGTTAGATCTGCAAAAAACACCTTCAGGATGCTCATCCTTGCTGAACACAGTTGCTGCAGGGTCAGGTTCAGTTGGTGGGCGTAGCAGTGAACAAACTGAGCGTTTGGGTACGTCTCCTTCATCACCGTCTGTACCCCGCGCACGTTACCGCTCATGACGGCCCGCCCCGTCATAGGTCTGAGCGATTAGCTTTTCTTTCAGCTTCAGGGGTTCCAGAACAGCCTTGATGCTGTTAGAGAGACCTACACCAGTTTTGTCCTTTACTTCCACAAACTCCAAAAAACGCTCTGTAACTGTGAGGTCAGGCATAATGTATCGCAGCACAATCACCATTTGCGATTTACAGGAGACATCGGTTGTCTCGTCGGCCTGAACGGCAACAAATGATGTGTTGTCCACTTGCTTGGCTATTTCCTCCCTGTACACATCATACATGCAGTCCAAGAGTTCATTCTGTATGGTGCTTGATGTCCCTTTGAAAACAAGCTGAGCTTCGTAGTGCCGTTGAAGCCTCACACATTGTCTCGAAAATTGACCTGAATATCCCTGGATTCAGAGAGTCCGCCGACTCGTTGTGGCCCCGCAGTGCTGTCTCACATTTCCCACACAGTTTAATACAGGTGATGATCCGACCAAGCACGTACCTGTTTTCTTCCACCTTCCTATTATGAGAATCAATGCCGCGTCTGTAGGCGCTGTCAATCTGAGCTGCAACATTCACCCTTCCAAGTAATCCCAATTTTACGGCATTTTCCAAATGACTGTTGCTGCTCTCATGCTTCATTGTCCTCTCCGAAAGATGCTTTAAGTCCTTGTAACCTGTCCTCGACCAAGTACCTTGATCTTCACCAAAAAGCAGGCAAGGAAAGCAAAAGAGGGAATTCTTCTGGATGCTCGCCGTTAGCCATTTCTTTTTAGCAAACCACTCAGCGTTAAACCCACGTTTAACTTTGCCCGCAGTCTGGACCATTTGGAAATCCGGTGGATGGTGGGCTAAGTGTCTCAAATGTGTGCTCCAGTAAATGGTCAACTTCATTCATTTTCTTTCAGTTTTTTACTTCTTTTAATCGCTGGTGATGTTAGCTATATGCTGCTCTCTCGTCTCCTCTTCAAACTACACGTGACGTTTCGCAGCACTGCACACGTGAGTACTTACAGCCAATCAATTCTGAATTATGTGAGATGACGTATGGTGGGGATGGGAGCACTCTGCCCCTACGGTCATTATTTTTTTGCCACACACATTCAATAGAAAAATACTCTGAGCATGCGCAGTGTAGTTTTTACAATCACCGTTCACTTAGACTGTGAGAGGGAAGGGCAGGATCGGGTTTTGTCCCACATGGCTCTAAACAGCTCAAAACGGCACTCTAGACACTAATTAGAAGAACACAGACTAAAACAGAAATGTACAGACGAATCAGATTATTAAACATGACCTTAAAATATATTTTATATGTTTTTTTATTTATTTTTTAGTATTTTTTTGTAATCATTATTTGTAATACTTTCTTCTGACACTAGGTGGGGCTGTGCCCCACCTGCCCCTAATGACCCGCCGCCACTGGTAGCTGCACATACAATATATCCGATTAAAGCTGAGACTCCACAGATTATGTAGGTATATAGTATCATCACTGAGTGATCCGGACTCGCGACAGGGGAAGCAAATACAGTCATCACAACACGTACCTTCACAGAGCTTCTCGGGAGATCGTCTCACCACCGTAATCTGATCAAAAGACGTGTTCAATGGCATTAAAATGAGAAAAAACGCGGCTGAATCAGTTAATCCATAGGTTTTTAACATCTATGTATAAAAAAATGATTGAATTTATAATCCATAATTCCATTTTATGTAAAAATTGGAGAGCAAATGCTAGCTGCTAATGGTAGCCACCACAGCTAGCTGCTGCTTCTGCTAGGCTATGCAGCAGTCTCAGTGAGATATAAATATATAAATATCTTTGCATTTTGGACTAACTTTAAAATATTCCCATGCTTTTGAAGACCTAGGGCGAGATGTTTTCGTTTGGGGGCTTCGTGCGCAATCCTGTGAGGAGGAGGTGGTAGCCGTTTCAGTCTCCATTGTGTTTGAAGTGCGATTGCGAACTGCTTGTTGCTTTGGGTGACCCACGTGTGTGTAGCGACGCCTCGACGCGGAAATATGTCGTCCACGATATTTTGAAGTCGACGCGTCGACTACAGCACTACTTTTTAGACAGATTTAGCAAAAAAACCCTCTTCTGGGGGCATTTGGGTGGATTTTCCATATCTCTGGCCCACCTTGTTCGATTTTGACATGTGCCATCTCTCTCTGACCGTTAGAGCCAATAGAATCCAAGGGAAATCGTCCCGCACACACTCATGTTAAAAAAAAAATGGTGGCCTCTCTGTGCATTCTAGCTTGCAGGAGAGGGGAGAAATATCACTGCTCTGATATCAAGCAACGGAAAAGCTGTTTTATTGCTTATGGATTATCAGAACATTTCAAAGGGGATGCAGTCACATTGGATTTACCTATGGATTAACTACACCATCGTTTTAATTCCATTGAAGACCAGTTTAGACCAGACAAAGACGAAGGTAAGCCATGTTAGCGTTGTGGGCTACCTAGCGCCACTTGTTTTGATATACGTTTTTGTTGATAACGTCGCGAGTTTGTATCCTTCAGTGTTAGATTCTGTGTCTCCTTGCGATCATAAACGATGTGTTGGATGTGCACTAAGTAATAAGGGAGCTAGGAGTGATTATCGGTGCAGTAATAGGTTAGCATTTTTCGCTCAGGGGTCATTTAGATGCTTCTTATGAGACTTTGTTTTGGTAAAAATTATTTGTATCGTCAGTTAGCTGAGATTATTCCCGTTAATCTGGTATAACACATTAATAGGTTCTTAAATATTAAGATCCCCTGAGACACAGTGTCGTGAGAAAAAAAAACAAGGGTACCCGCCGGTGTTCCGGATTAACTGGTTCGCCGATCAACTGGTTTACAGAGGTGGGGGGCGTGGCCTTCGACTGAAATACACATTTCGATCGCTTCTTCTGTCGTTTACATACATCTTTTGGTATATTTGGCTCGGTAGGAAGACTTTGATGCACATTCAGTACCAGTGTGTGAGGTTGTGGTTACGATGGAGATATCCGGACGCGAACAGCGGGGACTACAAAAAGAAAAACGAGTTGACTGGGGATGTCTGTTCAAAACGTTGCAAGCTCCAATAAATCATTTAAATCAGCTATTGTTGCCAGACTTATTACTGAATCTCGTTCTTAATGTGATTCCAAGTCCATCTGAGACCTGTGTACACCTTCAGACAGCCTCCAAGTGAAGCACACGTTGATCCCTTATCAAAACGGTATTCTGCACTTTGCCGCACTTATCCAGATAAGATGTGACTGTTTACTTGGTTACATTTCGATACAGCGACACCCAATGACGAGGGTACTCACATAGGCTACGTTGAGAACTAGAAACACATATATTCATACTTTCTAATTTAACGTTTATGCATTTATCTATGTGGTCTTTGTTCTCATGTGTTTTATCTATTTCTGTGTAACTTGGTAATATTAATATGAATTCCTTGTTATTGTTGTATTTCCATGACAGGTGATGATTATAGCTACTACATAACGAAACACATGGCCTGATTTGCATATGTGAACTTAATGTGTGCACTAGAATACATAATACGTAAAATGACCACTTATCACAACGTAATGTAGGCTCGCAGGCTGATAAACTAAGATATCTGATCTCGGTGGGTCTTAATGATGCTCAGTCAGTATACTATTTCAAAGCAAATGCCCATGACTATAATATGTATATGATATGGCTTAAAGTGTACATACATTTGCTCACATTATAAAAGATGGTCGGGTTGAATTGCTCTGACTCTTTTAACAATGTTAATGTGAGAAAATAAACTGTGATGATAAAATGCATCGTATTGATCCGTGGCTCACTCATAACGCGCATGGCACAAGGGATTTTTGCTATTGGGATTCGGGTTAGAGTCCAGCATGAACTTTTTTATTATTTTCATGTCGATGGACACTGAATAATATTTTTGAATAGAGGATTCATAATATTGTTTGCCTAGAACAAAATTAACGATCAAGCAGCATTTTAAATTCTAAATATCCCTGCAAATGTAGCAATGACATTTCTGCTTCTATCTTTGCAAAACGAGTAAACAGTCAAATTTGATCTGGATAAGTGCGGCAAAGTGCAGAATACCGTTTTGATAAGGGATACATGTGTGTAGTCTTTAATATTAAACATGATAGCTGGTTGATAGCCACAGAACTCGTATCACAGTTTAATCTGAGCGGATCACTGTTTACCACAGCTCTCCACGCTGCGTTGGAGATGGGTGTTAAAACTCAGACAGACTGTATGTTTCACTAACAGACGGTATGAACACACACACACACACACACACACACACACACACACACACACACACACACACACACACACACACACACACACACACACACACACACACACACACACACACACACACACACACACACACACACACACACACACACACACACACACACACACACACACACACACACAGAGGCGACCGGACATCTCCTTCATAATGCGCCTTCTTCTCGTTTTCCCAGCATTCACTGGATTATCCGTAAATCATACAAAACCAAAACGTTGATTTATCTGTTTTCCCATTTTGGGAAACCGAATATCGTCGGTTTTTTGGTTTTCCGTTTTTACAAAAAAACAAAAAACGACATCGGTTCTTTTTTAAACGTTGTTAATATGTTTTGGATGCATATTGTTCTAGTATTTGTTCAGGCGGTAGATTTTTTTTATAATGTATCTGCCGGTCTTTGGCACAATAAATGTTGGGAACCCCTGCTTTACGGCACTTTGAGCATGAGGAGGGTCTTCAGTAGAAGGTCACACTGTACGTTGAAGCTATTAGTGTAAATCTTCAGTCATTATGATCCCTTAGTAGGTATCCTTGACACTGACTGTGCTGCACATTTAGGATTTAAATGTGTCATGAAGTCTCCTCTACATTCTTTTCATTCCTGCTTGTCAACAATGAAGTTAACTGCAGTGGCCCCTTTAAAGAAATAACTGTAACAACGTATTTGTGTATGTGTGTTTCCAATGTCGCCATGGCAGCATGTACTGTGTTTGAGAACCCATACCCACCTGGCACACACACACACACACACACACGCACACACACACACACAGACACACACAAACACAAACACACACACATTTCTCCTGGAGTATTTAGCATGCCAAAGGATACTATAACAGGTTTCCTCATTTGTCGACCTCTTATGCAATAGACCCTTCAACATGCTGACGTCAGAGGCGAACCAGGTGTTTATGGACTCCTCTTTGCACACACACATAACACACATACGCACAAAACTACAAACAGCCCCTTTAGCTATTGTCAGAGGTTGCCTCAAGATACGGACAGCTGTTTCCTAAACACAGTGGCAATTATTTAGTGTATAGTTTCTTTTAACAGTCCAGATACATGCCTTAAGTGACAAGCTAACACACAGCATTTTAAAACTTGACTACATTTTAATATCGGAATTGTTATTGTTTCTGTTTGTGCATGGAGTATTGACATATCATGTTTGAGCTGTCTTTGGTTGAATGCAGGTAAACAGACCTGAAAATGTATTTCACAACCTATTGGCTAATGTCTAACAACAATACAGATTTGTCATAAAGTTAGTCGGATAGTTGTAAAACAATCTCATAGTAGCCCTCGTCTCTCTGCTCCAACTTCTTTCTCATCTCTCAATTTTACTTGTCGATCTGTAAATAATGACCGGTGAGCGGATAAGGAATTTTTGGCCAAGATATCCGCTGGACTCTGGAAATATCCCATGTTGCCCCCGGTAGCTCTTCATCCTCAAAATGATGGCCGTTGTCAAGGAAAGTGGAGGGGGGTAGACCCAAATGCAGGACACAGAAACACTTTACAGAAAATTGCTTTAATAGCAGGCAATCCAGGCAAAACAGAACTTTCCAATGAATGACAAACGAGGATAGGACAAACAGAAAACCAGAACTTACAGCCAGAACTATCACAAGGACAACACGCAGCTGGAAAGGGCCGGAACAAACACAGGGCAGCAGGAGAAAATAATCAGACAATCAAACAGGTGAGAACACAAGGACAGGAACACAAAACAGACACAAGGTGAAAAACTCCATAAAAATGAAAAAGGAAATATAAATACAGATCGTGACATGGCTTACTTTGGGTTTTGGACATCGTTTTTTTAGGAAATCATGACATCCAATTCTGAGAAGAAACATTATCAGTGAAAAAGATTGAAAACGAGCCAAAATATTCAAATCAATGCATCAAAATCGGAGGAACACATGTTCAAGCACACAGTGAAAGTATAGGAGCAGCTATTGTACAGCGCCGGGAAGCAATGGGGTGGTGGGTGGTTGGGTGTCAGGTGCCTTGCTCAAGGGCACCACGGCAGGGCCCAGGAGGTGAACTGGGACCACTCCAAGTAGCTGTCCACACTCCATATTTAGGTCTGTTCGGGGACTTGATGAGATTGGTAAAAGGATCATTCTGGTTAATATTACGATTCCCAGGCCAAGTCCCTACACTGAGGTTAAATATAAAGCACCACATGACATTTATCTGACTGCTCGAGCTTCTTTCCATGTGAGGCTTCTTCTGTTTTCAATCCCAAATCTCCTCAATTTACTCTTACAATCCAATTATTAGTGTAATGATGACCGAAATCACAAAAAACAAGATTATAGAGTGGCGAAGTCCCTCCCCTTCCGGGGGACCTCCATGGGACCTTATTTCAGAAAAATCATGTATTGAAGTCAATGGAGAGAGAAAGATTATCTTTTGATCCCGTTTGAATTGTGCAACAAATTACACATATGATGTTTGTCAATTTAAAAGATAATTTTGCAAGTCAAAAAAATATAAATGTGTCGTAAAACTGTGAAGTAACACATTTTTTTGTGTGAAGCGCTCAATGAACTACAACTCTGGTCTTGCATACCTCACCAACACCAAGATGGCCGTCACGTTAGCACATTTCAGCTCTTTCTTTCAGAATGAAGTGAAAAGTATTAAAAGCGGTGAAAATCACTACAAGTCTGGCCATGTTTAGAACTGTACATGTCACAAAAGGGGAGTTAGTTGGTTCCGTAAAAGAGCCAGCATGCGGGACCGGCTTTACAAGGTTTCGGTGAGTAACACGAGTGTAATGTGTAACGGTAATGTACGCGATTCTGGGATTTGTAGCCTTTCTAGTTGCGTATTTTTCATTGTCTTATATTTCAACAGTTTTAAGACAAACTGTGACTTTTTTGACATGGAAATTATTTGTTAAGATTGACAAACATCATATGTGTAATTCATGGCACAATTCAAACGGGATCGAAAGATAAGTTTTCTCTCTCCATTGACTTCAATACATAATTTTTCAGAAATAAGGTCCCATGGGGCGGAAGTAGATGGGCGTGACTTCGCCTCTCTATAATGAACTAGAAATATCCTTCCAATGCCTGTAAAGATAAATCCTGACTCTGAATGAATTCCTGTCTGTCAGAGAGCAAAGGTCAAAGGCAATATAACAAAGCTGTATAAAAGCATATTAGTAAAAGCTGCCAGTGGTGAGGTTTCTGTGGGATGGCTGCAGGGCCAGCTGCTGAGTCATTGATATGGGAGACTCTGGTCCACCATGTGGTTACGCTCAGGAATGCAGAGACCTCTGATATCAGATCACTGCCTCTGTCTCTCCTGCTCCCAGATGGCATGGACATCCAAATGCAGACACACACAAATGCACACTCGTGTGGTCAAACGTGGCAGCAGCCTCTGCCTGCATGTGTCACAGTAAATCATCGCTGAAATTGCCCTGTTGGTGGGGGACATGTGGGTCTGTGTGTGGGCGGGTGTCTCCCCACTGGGGGTGAGAGGTCAAAGGTCAAATGTGTTGTCAATTGCCCATTGCTTGTCGATACCACAAACAAAGAGACAAAAACACACAAATAATTCACTTGAATACACATAAGAGTAAAAGTAATTGAGAATGACTCTTGGTAATGATAATATTCAATATTCTTGTGTAAGACATATAGCTTGGTAAACCTTTTTTTTTTTAATACTGGCATAAAATCCATATCAATACATGATGTAGTGCAACGGTGTCCAAATATTTGTCACTTAGGGACATACAGAAAAACATAAGGGCTGGGCCCCTCATTACAGGTGACATACATTGCCTCATAAATTAAGGAGTAAATTAGCTACAGTAAATCTATCAAATGTAGATAAATGATGCTCGATACTTGAACATGCTTTAAGAAAAAAAGCAGCCCACATCACAGCTCTCCAGAGGGTTTCATTTATTGTGTTACAAACAGTGTTGCAGCTCATCCCTTAAAACAGGAGCCTCAGATTGCTTATATTAAGGGAGATAGGAAGGGTGTATTTCAAGCTGGTTTTGCAAATAAATTATAGATTTTTTTATCAACTAATATTTTTTAGAAAAACTTTCTGCTGATTGATATGACTGCAGATAGTTCCTTGATCAGTGTGTCCTCCTCAGCAACGGTCTATTATCCCTAGCAATGCTCTGCTATCCTTAACACATCTGCTAGCGAAAAAGCAGACTGCAGAACTTTCTTGACCAATCAGCAGTGAGTATTCAACAAAGCCATGTAATGCATCTTAATAACTGTGTTTTTTTTAATGTAAAAGTAAATATTTCCCTCAGCAATGTAGTGCAGTAGAACTTAAAAAAAAAGCAGAACCTGTAAGCTATATTTTGGAACAGCTAACTTTAATGCTACAAGTCTCTGACTAAATCAGGACCACACACACACACACACACACACACACACACACACACACACACACACACACACACACACACACACACACACACACACACACACACACACACACACACACACACACACACACACACACACACACACACACACACACACACACACACACACACACACACACACACACACACACACACACACACACACACACACACACACACACACACACACACACACACAATTACTGAGGCGCCCGTCGTGCAACAGAAACTTGGATTGAACAAAATAACAGTGCAGCTGTTCTTATCGAATCAACCCCTCCCAACTTTAGTTTTATGAGTCAGGAAAGAATGCTTAAGAAAGGAGGTGGAGTTGCTATTCTGTTCAATGATACCCTTCAATGCAGGAAGACATCGTATGGAAACTTTGATTCTTTTGAATATGTGGCCCTTCGGCTGAAATGCTCCTCTCGAGCTCTGTTCCTAAATATCTATAGACCACCCAAATACTGTGCAAGCTTTTTTGATGACTTTACTGAACTGCTGTCTATAGTGTGTATTGACTTTGACCGTCTAGTCATTGTTGGTGATTTTAACATCCATGTTGACAACCCCCAGGACAGAGGGGCAAAAGAACTGTTTTGTGTTCTTGATAGCTATGGACTGACTCAGCATGTGACGGAGCCCACGCACAATAAGGGGCACACTCTGGACTTAATTATCTCAAAGGGTGTGAATATCTCTAAGGTTGTGGTGACTGATGTTGCACTCTGACCATTCCTGTGTTTTCTTTGAGAGCTCTTCTGTTCACAAAAATGTTCAAAAAGAGGTAACCACAAAGCGATATTTAACTGAAAATACTAGGGAAATGTTTACTCAGAATTTTTCTTCCACACTTGCCCCTGCTAACATATCAGTAAACGAGCTAGTAGATCATTTTAATTCAAAAATTAAAAATGTTATAGATGCCATTGCTCCAACTAAGGTAAAGGAAGTGTCTGGCAAGAAAATATCTCCATGGAGAAAGGCCATGAGCGTGAAAACAGAAAAAAGAGAATGTTGAAAAGCTGAACGCAGGTGGCGAAAAACAAATCTCCAGGTTCACTTTGAAATCTATAAAGAGAGACTTGGCCTTTATAATTTGGAATTGAAAAACGCACAACAATCGTTCTACTCTGACATCATTACCAAAAACAAAAACAACGCACGTGCCTTGTTCGCTACCGTCGACAGACTAACTAACCCCCCAGTGTCAGTAGCCTCTGAATTTCTATCCACCAGGGCGTGCAATGATTTTGCCCTTTTCACTGACTAAATTCAGAAAATCAGACAAGCAGTCAGTGCCTCTGCATCAGGAACAGCAAATGTGTTGTCTCTGTGTCCACTTAACATCAATTCAAACACCATGACACAATTCCATCAGATTAATGATAAAAACCTAGAGGACATTATTCAACTTCTGAAATCCTCCTCCTGCTGCCTTGATATTATTCCAACAGGATTTTTTAAAGATGTTTTGCCTTGCATGGCCTCAGATCTACTTCATATAGTAAACAAATCTCTTCACTCAGGTATTTTTCCACAGGCCCTGAAAACTACAGTCATTAAACCGCTCTTAAAAAAGAATAATCTAGATGCTTCAGTAATGAACAATTACAGGCCCATATCAAACCTCCCATTTCTAGGTAAATCATTGAAAAAGTTGTTTTTCAACAGTTGAATAATTTCTTGCATTTAAATAACTGTTTTGATGTGTTCCAGTCAGGCTTTCGTCCAAACCACAGCACTGAGACTGCTCTTGTAAAGGTCTTTAATGACATCCACTTAAACACAGACAGTGGCAGAACTTCAGTGTTAGTATTATTAGATCTCAGTGCTGCGTTTGACACTGTTGACCACAGCATATTACTAGACCGACTGGAAAACTGGGTGGGACTTTCGGAAACAGTTCTAAATTGGTTTGAATCCTATTTAAAGGACAGAAACAACTTTGTTTCTATAGGTAAATACACATCTGAGTTGACAAATATGACATGTGGGGTTCCTCAAGGCTCCATCTTGGGGCCTCTTCTCTTTAACATCTACATGCTACCACTGGCTCAGATAATGAAAAACAACAAAATAAGTTACCATAGCTATGCAGATGACACACACATTTACGTAACAATTTCACCAGGAGACTATGCTCCAATTCAAACACTGAGTAAGTGCATTGAACAAATCAATGACTGGATGTGTCAGAACTTTCTCCAATTAAACAAAGATAAAACTGAGGTAATGGTTTTTGGAGCCAAGGCAGAACGTATAAAAGTTAGCGCTGAGCTTCAGTCTGCAATGTTCAAAACAACAGATAGAGCCAGAAATCTAGGTGTAGTCATGGACTCTGACCTGAGTTTCAACAGTCACATTAAAACAGTTACTAAATCAGCCTACTATCACCTAAAGAATATATCTAGGATTAAAAGACTAATGTCACAGCAGGATTTGGAAAAACTTGTCCATGCTTTTATCTTCAGTAGACTCGACTACTGCAATGGTGTCTTCACAGGTCTCACTAAAAAATCTATTAGAAAGCTGCAGCTAATTCAGAACGCTGCTGCTCGAGTCCTCACTAACACTAAGAACGTGGATCACATCACTCCTGTTCTAAAGTCTTTACACTGGCTTCCTGTGTGTCAAAGAATAGATTTCAAAATACTGCTGCTGGTTTATAAAGCACTGAATGGTTTAGGCCCAAAATATATTTCTGACCTCCTGCTAAATGATGAACCATCCAGATCTCTCAGGTCTTCACGGACTGGTCAGCTTTCTATCCCCAGAGTCAGAACTAAACATGGAGAAGCAGCGTTCAGTTATTATGCTCCAAATATCTGGAACAAACTCCCAGAAACCTGCAGGTTCGCTGCGACTACTTTTAAATCCAGGCTGAAGACTTTTCTTTTTGTCGCTGCTTTTAATTGAACTATTCATATCTTAAACTGCACTGTAACTTTTATCCATGTACTTTTTTTTTTTTAATGTTTAATTGAACTATTCATATCTTAGACTGCACTGTAACTTTTATCCATGTATTTTTTCTTTTAATGTTTATTTTATTAGCTTTTCTTTTTAATGACTGATTTTAAATGCCATTTTCTTAATGTCTTTCATTTTTTGGAAAGCACTTTGAATTGCCTTGTGTTGAAAAGTGCTATATAAATAAATGTGCCTTGCCTTGCCTTGCTCTCCATTGGACAACACTGAAGGTGGACACTTTGATCACAGATGAAAGAAGTGAACGCAGAGACACTTATTTTGTATTCTTTGTTGTAGTACTGTGTGAAACAAAAAGCGCTCACAAGGAGGAAAAAACAAGCGTAACAAAAAGAGAATTTAAGATTAACTTAAGTCTGTAAAAAATAACAAAATAACAAAACCTGACTAGACTGGAAATGATCCTCTTTTGGCTGAAGCCTGGCACGACCATCCTTGGACGAACTGACACAGGACAGGGGAGAGACAGGACTATTTAAACATAAGGTGAGTGGGAACAGGTGGAAACAATCAGGGGCGGGGCAGACACTGATGATGGCGGGAAAAACACACAAGGGGAGGAAGAAACAGGGCAAGTACAAAATAAAACAGGAAATTACAGACAAAATACATAAACAAAACTAACACATTTGACGAGACACAACAGATTGGGCCTGTGCTCTGTATTCGAAATAGACGCAGATTGAATCACCTGCCAATGACAATCTTCTATAACTTTGTCCTATCAATACACATTTTGTATGCCTCTCTTTAAGTCTTTGTATCTGTCTATCAAAGCAGAATGAAGGAGTCCAGAAGAAAGCGGTGATTTATGGGATAGTAAACAAGGAGAGGAAGAGGGAAAGGATCAAAAACGACGAAGAGGTGTGTTACAGTAAAATTACATGTGGGTTCACTCAGTTGTGACATAAAGGACTCAGCAGGGAGCCATACTGTTAGAAAGACTCGCCATAATGTAGCAGACTTTAGGTAACGCTTATTTACTCACTAGTGACCATTACAATACATGTCCAACCAAAATGTAAAGATGTTTTCTCATGCAATCTTAGCTAATTACAGACCAGTCAGCAGGACCATGGGGCAGAGATCAAGGGTCAGTTTTGAACCTATACATATGTGTGAGTATGTGTGTTTGTTTTATTTAACCTTTATTTAACCAGATAAAAAGCATTGAGATAAAATCTCATTTACAATGCTGACCTGGCCAAGAAGGCAGCAACGTTACACATAACACATAACACAAACATATAAAATACAGAGAACACAACTAAGTAAACAAAAAAACAAAACGAAAAGCAGTCACTACATTGTGCACATTTGGAACAGTAAGAAAGGTACTACTTATTACTGCAAGAGCAGCTGGTGGTAAGGAATTCAGACAACTTCAATTTAAAACAGGCTATAGGGACAAGTGCCGTCAGTTTAAGGCGTGATTGAAGCTCATTCCAAGACCAAGGACCATAATGAAAAAGATTCCTTTTTCCAGCCTCAGTACGCACAGCAGGAACTTGGAACCGTATCCAGGCACTGGATCTGAGATTGTTAGAGTCACAAACTGGAGCAAATCTGGCACATATGTACAGTGGAAACTTACTTAAAATGGCTTCATACATTAATAAAAACCAATGCTGCATCCTACGCATACTAAGTGAGGACCATCCATTTAGGCTATACAGTATACACAGTTTGCAATGATGAGTCCTATAGGGTGCATTTGATATATATCGCAGTGCAGCATGGTAGAGTGGGTCAAGTTTGGCCAAAACAGTGGGACAGGCAAATCTATCAATTGTATCACCGTAGTCAAGCTGGGACAGGAATAAGCCAGAGACCAACCTTTTACGGGAAGAAGTTGATGTGAAGCCAAGAGTGAATTTCAATTTCTTAGTTAGAACTTCAATGTGGTTTTTAAAGTTTAGATTTCTGTCCAACCAAAAGCCCAAATATTTGTATGTATCGACAAACTTAACAGAGACGCCATCAAGGGTGTCAATGGAAAGGCAAGAGGATGCAAAGAGCATTGCTTTGCTTTTCTTACTGTTCAATAGCAGCTTCGAATCAATAAGCGCATGTTGTAGCGTGATAAAATCCGTTTTTAAATTGGAAATGGCCATATCGTGCCATAGAAAATTGCATCTGATTACAAATATTGTTTACATATAATAAAAAGAGCAAGGGCCCCAAAACAGAGCCCTGTGGAATTCGCTTCTCCAAGGTGACAGGGTCAGAGACAGTACTACCCAACCTGATGCATTGAGTACGGTCGGTTAGATAACTTTGAAACCAGCAAATGGCGTTACGACCTGAACGAGACATCAACATAACATTAGACAGAATGTGGTGATCTACAGTGTCAAATGCTTTGGCTAAGTCAATAAACAATGCAACACAAACATATTTGTTATCCAAAGCAGCCTTAATATCGTCTTTCAGACTGGCAGTCACTGTACTGTGCTTTGATCTGAATCCAGATTGCATAGGGTTAAGGATGTTGTGTGAATTTAAAAAAGGTTTTAGCTGAGTAGAAACTAGGGACTCAAGAATCTTTGATAACACAGAAATATTTGAGATAGGACGATAGTTATTCAACTCCGTGAGATCACCAGCTTTCAAGAGGGGCGATACCAGAGCTTGCTTCCACACAGCTGGCAGTGTTTGTGAGTGGACAGGGAGAGATTACAAATATCAGTAACTGGTTGAGCTATAATCTGAGCTGCAATTTAAAAAAAAGAAAGGATCTAGGCCAGGGGTAGTGTTATCTGTGTTGGTTATTCTCGCGTCCAGGAGAGAAGCTTTAAAAAAAGTAGACTAATTGAGTCTCTGTGAAGGCTCAAATGGTTACTTTAATTAAAAATATGGTGCGGTAATGTTACAAACAGGATATTGTTCAGTCAGAAGAGAAAGGCTGCAGCCTTATGGAAGCAAACAAGAGACAGAAGTATTTGAATTTTATTAGACACCGAATTTATAGCATTGAAAATAATTACTTTGAAAATCATGAATCTGAATTTTTTTTGCTCCGAATTTACCTATGTGAAATAAAAATGTAAAAATTCAAGTTAAAAAAATTCGAATGTTCAAATTCAGATCCCAAAAATTCAAGTGAAAAATATTCGACGTCAAATATTTCGGTGTTTTAAATTCGACGTCAAAAATTGCGATGCAGCCTCATCCGGGCTACTCAGACAGGATAAGCAATCGAGCCCTAATGCAATCAAACCGACTTCTTGCCTATCAGAGCCAAGCGGCAAACCCCGGGACAGTGCGGTGAAGCCCAATGCTGCAAACTATAGGCGATGGATGCAGATGGGAGCAATTCCCGTAGACCCTTTGTTAAAATGTCCAGCTTAATATCAGAAAATGAACATGTTTCTAGCCTGGATCTACAAAAACATATTCTGTATATAGTTAGATTCCCCCTTCATGACAACGGGGCTGCTGCTCCTAGCTCCTCTCTGCTAGCTCCGTTAGCTCCGTGATGCTACAGCGGCTCAGCTCATGAGGAGAACACTACTTGAACTCGGCCGTGTTTGTTGTGTTGGTTCCTGGTGGACTATTCGTCCTGCAAATATAGGATTGATCTGCGGTTAAAACGGACCGTCCATGAATGCAGTTTCTTCGGTAAGTGAACCCTGCGTACTTTATGTTATGTTACTGGTGTTTTTATTAAGCTAACGTTAATGAATGTTTAGAGTTGGGGTAGCATTTAAGCAATCGTAGCTCCATCTGTGCTAACGATGCTATGCGTAGCATCCAAGAGTGTAAAACATTAAGTGGGATGCTACTGTATACCAAAAGGCTTCTGTGCGAGGTTGCTAAAATAAGGTCATCTTTGTACGTTAGATAGTTAGTTTGCTATTTAGGTTACTGTATGCATTGTTAAGGTTCATTTAAATTCGCTATGCTCTACTATAGCATAAAATAGACTAGCTAACGTCAACGTATTGTTGAAGAGAGGCTTAGTGTATATTAAATCAACCTCACAATGAAATATGTGTATCTTTAAAATATGAACGTCACATTTCAAGATAATAACGCTCCCTTAGATATTGTAATATGGTTTGTTGAACTGGAGTTATTTATTGCAGCTAACCGCCTATCCGACGAACGACCCAAACATTGTTGTTTTTAATATTATTACCAATGCCTCTTTTAATTGTATTATCCTCACACTTGAGAAACAGCCTCATCGTGGCTGTAGAACAGAACATGTAACTTAATTCCTGCATTTAAGGACGATGAATAGCGTAGTCAATGCTTTAGTGACAAATGATTTGTTTAAATATGATATATGACGTTATCTGTGACTTCAGTGGAAATTAAGCTTATCCATTGCATTGCATTTGTTCAATAGGTTTGTGTCTTACCCTTACGTGTGTGATACATATGAATATGGCATATGAAAACAAATTAATTTGACTGACTCATGAAAACCTCATCCAAAGTAACAGTAAAATAAAAAGGACCTACACAATAATACTCAATCAAACTGATACAGTATAAGGACTGTGATATCCAGCCATTTCTTAAGTATAACAATAAGATTATGACCTGTTTTTAAAAGAAGATAAAAAGTTGTTTGCATGTAAAGAAGTCTGTAACCCATGCATGTAACTTTACATCTGTTTGTTCAAAGTGTCCTCAAGGTAATCCAGACAGGCTGGACCAGAGGAGGAGAGACAGATCTGGACTCCTAACAGCAGAGAACTTCAGCACGGATTCCAAGGTACACCTTTTTCATGCTTTACAAAGAATGCATAAAGTAATGACTCTAATACACTGATAGACATGCCATTAAACATGAGTGAATACTAGATCACCTACACATCAGTGATGTTGAGTGTACTTTCTTAGCAAAAGGTTACATTTACATTTTACCAAGCAACATCACATAGTGAGAGCTGCGACCCTTTGTCTTTCAGTGAGACAACCGGACAGAGCAAGCTTCCACAGTTGCACTAAGTTTTGATAGCAGTTAAATATTATTTTAATAATACATTTATTTCAATGTTGATGAATTTAGAACGGTTTATTCATAATCTGATTATCTTTGTAGTACACTGTTGGATTTAAAAAACACATTCAAATAAAAAAATCATTATATTTATGAACAAACAAACACACCTCTTTCTTAAATAACACACTTGCTCTGCAATAATATGTTTTTTGATATTTCTGTTAGGAAAGGACAGGCCTGAGAGACAGGACTGCTTCACCATGTTCTCTTTCTCTGAGGGTCCAGAAGAACATCCAAGAGGGAAAGGAGAAGCTGATGTTATGAGATTTAAGAGCAGTACAGGACATTCACTAAGAGACACTTGTATTGTAACACAAAGACCTGCACACTGACTAGTTTTGTAGTCTAACAGGAACTTCATTTGTGTTGTTTTGTGTTTTACGTTGCACAGAGACAGTGTGATTGTCAGGCCTATAAAGTTTGGCAAAAAAAAAGTCAGCTGATCAAATGCATTTGCACTTTGAGCTTCACATCACTTGTGTCTTGTGCCGCTGAGTTTGGAACGTCATAAATAAATGGTACCAATCTTCAGTCAGATGTGAATGTGTAATTTAACATTTTCAGTAAGGATAACGGACAAAAGGAGTGCAAATACAGTTTATTGAAATGTGAACTAAAAGTTATCAAGCATGAACCATCACCATTTTAAAAAAAAATAAAAACGAAATAATATACATAAGTTACACTAAATGTTAATCGACAGGCTAGGCCTGTGCAGGTGGTAACAGCTATGCCCAGCATGGGCTAAGTTCTGTAGGTGCAGCTGGTGCTGGTGCAGGTCCTCCTCCATCAGGTCTGCAGGGTCTTTCCCTGCGAGCAGGGAAAGACCCTCAGCCCTCTCCGGCCAAAGCAACAGACAGGACGTTCATAAAGCTGAGGTCTCCCCCAAAGTCTCTAATCATCCATCCTGTGAATATGAGAGGGGAACAAATAGTGTAATAGATGCTTTGGACAATAAGAAATATAAAGTTAACTGTTGAGTTGCTCAGTTTTTTAGATTGACAGGGTTTAATAACACAAACAAAAGGAGAGAAATAAAGATTGGTCTTTCAATACATTGTGTTGATTTTGTCTTTTGAATTGTTTGTCTGAAGTCAAGTAGCTAGAACTGTTACTTATAGTTTGAATGATACAGTCTGGTTATAATGTTTGGAGGAGGCATCACAGGTAAGAGCACCATTTGTTGTGTTCCATCCACAACACATTGATGTGTGTGTATTTATTTATCTACTATTTCTTGAATCATTACTGTCAGTCCAAAACAAGAGATTTTGTTTTGGTAACATTTAAAAAAACAAAAACATTATCTCTTTTCCACTACACTATCTTGAATACTTTAGTTTTTACGTCACTACATTTATCCAACAGCTTTAACATTATAAAGGTGTCACTTCGGACTCTGGGTAATTATGACAGCATGTCCTACTCAGAGCCCTAGAGTCTCTCGGGCTCTGGTCCTACTAGTTTGAGACTTTGAACAAACCAGACCTTCATCTATTAATGTAGAAAATAGTCGGCACATTACACCATTATGAAAGTAATAATTAGTTAGCTCATTGTTCAAATGAGCTCCAACTACAACAGTTAAGTCAACTCGTGCATCGGTAATAACAATAAATCAAATGATATAATATAATAGAATAACTTGTGTCTACTTTAAATACTCTAACAACACTTGTTGCTAATTATACTAGCATACTTTTACTAAAGTAACATTAACATGTTTAAATGCAGGGCTTTTGTAAGAGAGTATTTCGTATAGTGTAGCATGGTCTACTTGACTTATCTAACCGAAGTGATCGTTACGTTACTTTGCAAACCGCCCCCCCCCCCCCCCCCCCCCCCCCCCCACACACACAAACAAAAGGACACGGTAACGTTGTGATTCACTTCAATTAATGATAACTACGGAGCTTGCTAACAGCAAGGCACAAGGCTACTTCACTCATTTAGCTAATGTAAGATACAAATGCTGTCGAGCCCTCACTGCTTGTAAGATAAAGAGCACAAACTGACTACTTACCCGAGCGGCGAGCCCCGCTGTTCTCCGTCATTTTTCTCCCGGGTTGTTGTGATCACATAACTGACAAAGCCGTGCTCTGATAGGCCAAGTCAGTTTGATTGCATTAGGGCTCGATTGCTTATCCTGTCTGAGTAGCCCGGATGATGCTGCATCGCAATTTTTGACATCGAATTTTATACACCGAATTTTTTGACATCGAATTTTTTGACGTCGAATTTTTGGGATCTGAATTTGAACATTCGAATTTTTTTCACTTGAATTTTTACATTTTTATTTCACATAGGTAAATTCGGAGCAAAAACATTCAGATACATGATTTTCAAAGTAATTATTTTCAATGCTATAAATTCGGTGTCTAATACAATTCGAATACTTCTGTCTCTTGTTTGCTTCCATACAGCCTTCCTCTCCCAGTCGTGGCCGTGCAGAAGAGAGCTCACAAGCCTTCGTCTTTCCCGCTTGCTGGCTGTTCGCTCCTCCTCTCTGTGAGCTGTAGTGACGTAGGGGACTTCCCCCCTCGTTCTCCTGTGTCCGATATCACGTTAAACAGAGGATTTCATTGCTTACTTCCACATGCCTTTTCTCCTCCTTATCTCTTTCATAACTTTATATGTAATACATGTTAACAGCGTCAATAGCCACTTTAATGATACTAATGGACGGTAGTCCCGGATGTCGTCATGAAGGATTTTCAAAATAAAAGCTTGGTATTGAGAACTTCCGTTTTTTTCCAGAATAAAATAGCATTTAAACTGACGGTATGTTTAAGGTACATTATGCCATAAAACATTGATTTTAATTTCTAACAGTAGCCAACACGGTGCCCGCAGGGGCAACGTGAGTCGCCCGCGGGGCATGTTCTAAAAATAGCTCGCCAAGCAAATCCAAAATGTATAAAATACACAAAACAAAAAAGGAAATGTAATTAAAAGAATCTACCCTATGCATAAACGAAACCTAAATCATAGCGAACTCTATCTACTTACTACAACTCTATATCTATCTAACACCCCTCCTCCCCCACCAGTGTCGGTTCTACGGGGTGGCACGGGGTGGCAGCTGCCACCTCAGAAAAATGCCTTGCCACCCCAGTTGGCAGCTTTGTTTTGAAAGAAAAGTTGTGGCTCATCAGACATTTATGAGAGAAAATCTCTAATGTCCGAGTGCAAGTGAATGCAGCACAAGACGCGAGCCTTGTAACCCCCCTGGCGCGAGCTTGGAAATATGATTGGTGGCGATTTCCTTTGAACGGGGGGACAGCGCAAAACGAGAAACATTTCGGATCCAAGTGGAAGGAATGAGGTATTTGTGGTCAGGGTATGGCTGGGGTAGGCTACAGCCATACCAAGAAATGGCTTAGCCCCACCTTAGCCCCACCATGAACAATGATGTTAAAGTAAGCAAAATAATGTCCGCCAACTCGCGCGGAGTAAATTGCACAGACAGCAGTTAGTAAGATTGATTTCAGTAGCCACTTGTCTGGAAATACCGAAGACTAGAAACGGTTTTGAAAACTTTTGTCACGTAGTGATCGTCTTCTCAATAGAACATCTTTGATAATGTCTTCTGACCAATCAGAATCACGATAACAGCGTTGTGTTATTGCAAGAAGTCCCGACGGAGAATACTTTTGCTGTAGTACATCTCTATATACGTCGATACAACATTACGTGTTGATAGAAATCAACACGTAATGAAATAAGACCCCACGGTTTGATGATTGATAGGTGTGTGGGCTGTCTTTCATTTTGACACACAGAACAATGGGGGCTATCCACCCTTATCCACAATGTAAAGTAATTCACAGCCTCTTCCCTCTTCTCTCTGTGAGGAGCAGCAGGTTCAGCTTTCAGAACAAAGTAACAAAAACAAAAATGGCATTCATTTTTTTTAAATATGTCGTGGAGTAATAGATTTATTTATTTTTCTTCTCAAGAGAGTACCAGACTGTGTATTTTATGTTAGTATTTCAAAAAATCTCCTGGGGGAGAATCCCCCAAGACCCCCCTGCAGGGGTTGGGTTTTCAGCATGTCAACTCTTTCACTTGTGGGTAAATTGCAGGATTGGCTCCAGGTCGCCCTTTTTATTTACTACAAGACAAATGTGCCTTTTTATTTCATACAGTTCAATTTGGATTGAGACATAATCTAAACCTCACGCGTGGCGTTTCACTGTCAAGGGGGGGCGATATACCGTGTATGTAATTACATTGCAAATACTGACTTGAGCCAACCACTGTATGGGTTAGCCCTACCATAGATTACCCAACACAAATACTCTGGCGCCGCCACTGTTTGCGGTCTACAATGACAGAGAAGAGCCTGTCAAGTTTGGCTGTACTCAGCATTGAATCAAAACGCACCATAGCTTTAAATCGTTTGTGAGGCGTTTTGCTGATCAAGATGGTAATCGCCACATTCAGCTGTTATAGGCATGCCAAGTTGATGCTCTGCTCACGGATGAGTCGATGAGAATAATAAACTGTTAAGATGATGACCTTACGTGTGTAAATATATGTTTCTTCTTTGTGGGGGTCTGCCCCCCAAAAACAGTTTCAAGTCCTGAGAAAGTCAAATAAGACGGTGTGTAAAACTTCACTGCCCAGCCAAAAACAAGTAACCACTTTGATTTAACTAGGCCACTTTCCACTGGATAATAACTGCAGCGATGTATATGTTTTAGCTGAATACACGTTTTTTAACCCTAACTGATGCAGTTAGTCACTTCTTTAATGTTTGTTCTTTCTGATGTAAAGTCCAGGTTGTAACTGCAGTAAAGTCGTGGGGCGCTGAACTGTTCTTTTGATTCTTTTGATTTATGATAGTAATTACTTGTTTTTCAAATTTGAAGGAGGGTGAGCAAGCATCTTGTGGAACATTCATCATTAACTCTCCAAAAACTATAGTTTATTTAATAATAACACTGAATATGTGAATCATAAAAGGGATTGACAGCTGATATGATTGTTAATATTATCATATTCATACAGACACACATCGATGAGACAGTTAATTAATGTACTTATTGCAGCAGTCTGTATAGATTTGGTACCCCTGCTGGTCTAAGAGTGAAACCAACTCATTCAGTTAAAATTCATTAAATTATGTCTGCCTTATATTTATATTTATGGCTTTACTGATGTGCCACAATAATGTAACCTGATGTTATTGAGTTAAAATATCAATATTGTGGCTTTCCAAGTTAACATTGATTGATATGACCGCGATTAAATCAGCATATACTTCTGCCAGGGGATGCCACCCCTCAAATTCTCCTGCCACCCTCTTGCCACCACATGAATATTTTTTTAGATCCGCCCCTGTCCCCCACCCCCACAATGAATATCGACCAATCACGTTCTTGCTTGATTTGCGGAAGCAGTGTTGCAGTCGGGAAGAAAAGCAATGTGCCACCTCCCCGCTGATTTTCCTTCTGGCAGAATCTACACATCAGCCCCATTGAACAGCCTATCATGCCAGCCTATACAACACATGAGGGGCAGAGTTTTACTCTGTGTGTTGCAACTTGCATATATATTTATTCCACTTGACGCACACTCACGCATGGTAGCAAAAAATCTCATGTCCCCCGCACTTTTCGAAAATCCCGTTTGTGTCACCCCACTTTACAAATATGTTTATTATTATTTTTGAATGCAAGCCGTCATCGCCACGGAGGAGCACACAGCCGAGAGAGAGAGAGAGAGAGAGAGAGAGAGAGAGAGAGAGAGAGAGAGAGAGAGCACTTTTATCTATTTAATGTAGATAAAGTAAGAAATCCTTCCAATGTGTATAGGACAGTACAAAAAACAGTTTAAAAGGTGAATGATTAGTAAAATATGCATAAATAAAAAGAAAGAATGCTAACTAGGTAACATAAGATAAGAATAAACAAGTTTAAATTATTTGTTATTGGTTGTGATCATATTCTAAAGATGTTTGGATTATTGAAAAATATACAGCTCCCTTTCATCTGAGTGTTGAGAGCTGTATCCATACATTCATGTTGTGCTCAAAGTGCACCAGATTGATGCATTTCACTTCAACATTTAAAAAAACATCTTCCCGGGGGTGCATGCCCCCGGACCCCCCTAGAGGAGGTGAGGTCCCCGCTAGAGGAGGTGAGGACCCCCCTGGAGGATGCGAGGCCCACCCCCAAATAAAGCAGGTTAAAATCTTTAGTAAACACTGCAAACGGGTCCCACAGATCCAAACAGAACACAAGGGTTAAAGGTAAGCATATAATAATGTTAAAATGTGCTAAATATATACACTGCAAAAAAAGAAAAAGAAAAGAGGAGTAAAAGTAGCCCCTGACTTTTTTTATTTTTTTAAAGTAGCCCTCATCCTAAAAAAGGTTGGTGACCCCTGATCTAGGCCGTCAGGCCCGGCAGACTTTTTAGGATCAATTGAGTGCAAACCGTGTAAGACTTCAGAGGCCGAAAAAGAAGCAAAATCAAAAACAGGGGAGTTCATCTCTTGACTATAGCTGTGAGTACGACCATGCAGAGAGTCTTGACTTTGCTCATCAAAAATATGACCAGCCTTTTTGAAGTGAGCATTAATGACATTAGACATATAATTTGTATCTGAAATAAAAGAATCACTGACCTTCAGTTTTTGAGGGAAACTAGAAACCTTCTTGTTCTGAAGTGATTTAATTGTTTTCCAGAACTTCGAATGGTCATTAAAACAATCAGTGGTTAAGCTCAGATAGTAATCAGCTTTAGCTTTTTTAATAAGGGCTGAACATTTATTTCTGAGGACACGAAAAAGAAGCCAGTCATCACTAGTGTTAGACTTTCTAGCTAAAGACCAGTGCTTATTGTGTGTGTGTGTGTGTGTGTATGTGTGTGTGTGTGTGTGTGTGTGTGTGTGTGTGTGTGTGTGTGTGTGTGTGTGTGTGTGTGTGTGTGTGTGTGTGTGTGTGTGTGCAGATAACAGCCTCTTTCCTGTTTTTTTCCATGTCAAAGTTCACCCAATATGTGTCTTGCCTGTATGTGTTGAGTTGTATCCACTGTTTGTTTGTCTCTAAACATAATACATCTATTCACTGGAATGCCCAGAACCCCCACCTATCATCGGCACACACATACTGACAAACAAATTACATGAAGCCCAAAAAATGTCACGTGTTGACCTGTGTCGACTTCAATAAACAAACACAGAAAATACTAAGAGGTGCTGTTTGGCTGGAGCTCACTGGTCAATTCAATCCTGGGTGATGTGTTCAGTTTTTACAAGAAAATCCCTCAGCATTTCCATCAGTGTGGCCTCTAATAAAACATTTGGTAACACACAGTTAACTCTGAATATTTGCCTTGAAAACATTGACATAGGGAACACACCTGCTCATATCTGAGGAGGCCAGCTAACCAATCAGAGCAGACTGGGCTCTGGTTTCAGACAGAGGGTGAAAAGAGGTGCTGCAGCACAGGCAGTATGAGAAAAATAAAGAGCTTTTTGAACATTAAAGCATGGAGACATGTCACATGTTGTTTCTATTTACTTTTGAAGGTTATATTTTTTGAAAAGGTAGAATCAGTTATTTGTGTAAAAGTGACCTGTGTTGTGGCCTTTAAAACCCTTTGCAAATGGTCAATGTGCATCTAAAAAGAATCATCGTATTTGTTACAGAAATTGGAAGTTTCATGCAACAGGCCAACGAAATAGTAGTGACTCAGACACAGTTCTTCTTCCAGTTAGCCAGCAAGTCATAAACAATGTCTTAAGACTCCTGTCTTTGTGACTGCCTCTCTTCCTCTCTTCATGCTGACTCTTCTTCTCTGTGTCATATACTAGATTCTAGATCTGCTTTTCACTTTCTTTCTGCCCCCTCACCCTAAATAGCATTCCAATAAAAACCAAACAGAAAGATGATGCTTCAGGCAGAGAGAGACATGGAAAACGTACAGAAGGAAAAAAAGCCCAGTCAAATAAGCCAGCAGTGGACAGACACATGGAAAGACGGACTGACAGTGAAAAAAAGAACAAGATATTAAAAGAAAACCAGAGCTCCACTCCTAGTAGGGCTTCCCTTCCTATTGGCTAATATTGCAACCAATAGGAGTGAAGGGGAGGAGCACTTCCTGTGAGGTCGAGGGGTATATTTGTGTGTGTGTTAATGTGCAGTTAGAAGTGTTGACTTGCAGTTGTTTTTGTGTAAACTGGTGGCACAAATGGGCATATCTGTGTTTTAAGTATGTGTATATCTTTAGTGTGTGTGTGTGTGTGTGTGTGTGTGTGTGTGTGTGTGTGTGTGTGTGTGTGTGTGTGTGTGTGTGTGTGTGTGTGTGTGTGTGTGATATGGCCCAGTCCCAGGGTTGTGGATCAGTGATTTTGGGAATGGAAGTTTTACAAGGACTCTGGATTTTATAGAAGTGTCAACTTTATAAATACCATACGTCCAGAAATAACAGTGGGAAAAAGACTTCTGTGCATTTTACTCACTCAGTTGTATACAGTTATATGATGAAACTAATAAAAAAAACAATAAATGTGCACAGCTTGTGATTTTGCTAAGGACACCAAGTTGGTTGAACTTGGTGTCTTTAATGCAAGATCAGTTTGTCAAATAATCAGATTTCTGAGCATCATAGATACATGCTTTTGTTGTACATGCAGGTTTCAACCATAACACTAAAGTTATTCAAAACAGTGTGGTTAAATATCATGTCCATTAAGCCATCAATTATTACAGTATATTGTGCATATGCACATCCAGAAGTTGCTTGCAGGTGCTGGGCAGCAGTGTTCTTGTCCCTAATTCATCTTTGAACGTGTGTTGACATGAGTCATTCTGTGTAGTGCGGGTATAGTATTTCTAATATTTAAGCAATACGCAATGAAAAGAAAGTTTTATAGACTGCTGATGATTAGTATCAGTCTTAAGAGAGAAACGCCCAAATCCACCAGAGGACTGGACAACATCCAGTGAGCCCAGGACGATAAAACACTAATATCCTGTCTCTGTTTGACCCTTAATAATGCCCAGCTGTTGAATGATTAAAAAAAAAAAGTTGTAATTGATGGGTTACTTACAGACGAGTAGGGAAACAGAAATGTTCTCATTCCTCAAAAGCACAGAGCCAGGTCGTCAACCCTGGACATTCCTGATGTAGCCCTGAGGCCGGCGGTAATTCCCAGCTTCTGGTCTCTGACCCCCCGCAACCACTTCTTCCCTGTAAATAAAGTGATATCCCTCTCCTAACTGTCCTGTGAAACAAAGAGCAAAATAATAATAAATCAAGAAAGGTTCAGATTACAGTAAGCATGATAAGCGCACAGTCAGTGCCTTTAAAAGAGACGTTATAGTGAAGACACATGGCACGCACAACTGTAAAGTAGGCCAGTCCAATGTTTTGATTGTGTTTAGAAAGTTGGACCCCGGCCAGTATACAGTATATATATATACATGCTTTTTCTCTCACTCCCTCTCTGTCCACTTACTCACGTCCAGCTCTGACTTTCCTTTTTTTTTTTCCTTCTACATAGCTCTCTCTCTCTCTCTGTATCTCACACACTCAGAAAAACATACAAAAGCCCACAGTACACGTGTTCACTGTGTTATGACAGTCTCACAGTTCCAGGAATTGCTTCATACTTTCTTGGAGAACAACCCAGTTTGGATCAAACTGTACTCTTACATAGACTCTATGGGGGGATGAAATCAAGATTTCCAGGTCAGAAATACATCACGTGTACAGGAATCACAGAAAAAGGGCGGTTAAATTTATGTTCACAGAAAAGTGCTTATTAAGACTTGAAATTAAACTCCGGGTAAACATTTGGATCCTGCAAGGTGCAGGTTATCCAAAAATATAAAACAGAGAGTATGTTTTATTTTGTTGGCTTTCGAAAAGTCCAAAACCAACATCAGAATATGTCAACATCTTGTTCCAGAAGTTAAGGCCCAGTAATGATAAGCCATATACCTCATATAACACGGAGCATTCATCGTACCAAAGTCAATCTGCCAAACGTCCGTCTTCTTTCAGGAGGAAGTGAGCCAGAACTAACAGGCAAGAATGAAGTGGTGGTAAACACTCCTGCTGAACTGCCCTGTAGTTTTGTCGTACCATTGTTTATCTACTTACAATTTTGTTTACATGCAGCATGGTGGTGTCACAGAAACATGTGCTCTGCCCACAAATGTAGCTTCCTTGTGTGCACGGTGCAACAACCCAGGCAAATGGCTGTAGATTGAGTGAAGAGCAATCTACCATCCTCCTGCATATTTTACATGCATTTACCCAGTGACTGGTTTTAGCCCAGTTTCTAGTTTTCATTTGTTAAAGCTAAAAAGATGTAGACTATACAGGGTTATGGGCTAATTTCCCCCTATCAAAAAACAATTTAAAATAAGTTGTTAGTATTGTCTTCAAGCGCTAACCTCTAGGATTTTTGTTTTATGATACTCGTTTGAGTTGTTGTTCTTTTACATTTCTATTGAAAGTCAAAATAATAAGTCCATATGAAGAGTTGTAAAACCACTAGACACTGGAAAAAACCGAGGCAGCACACACTGAGAAACTGCCCTGTTGAATAATTACTGTTCATGCAGTGTGGACGTTCTGTTTATTTTGGAGCAGTATGGAACATAACAGCAGAGTGAGCCCATGAAATACAATGTGTTCCCATAGGCTCCACATGATTGGCTTTATGTATGTGATCTATCTCTTCCCTCAACACATCTCTGTTTCTGTGGCGCTTAAAGAAAAACAGACTGCTCTGTTTCAACTGACAAAGCCTCAGGTTAAATGATCCATTTGAGGACATCTATGTATACAGTATATAATCCATACAGCAGCTCTGTAATCCAATCTCTGCATCTGCTGTCTGTGCACTATAACGGCGCTCTAATGAGATTTGGACCATTTTTAGTCCCTGACGCGCTATGAGTCATTATGGCTTTTTAGTAATGATGTTAACCTTTTAGGCCCCAAGCCTGTTTTTCAGGTTTCAGGCTCGAAAATGACATTCCCAGAACAAATGACCATATCTTCCTTTCTAAAAGGGTTAAATTAATAATCTTTTTTCTCAAAGTAATGATAAACCTGTGAGTTGGACATAGAAAAGTCAGAATCAATATAGATGTTTTTTATTTTAAAGAGAATTCAGATTGAACATGGTAAAAAAACTGTAAATTATAGTGTCCGTCCAAAAAATATTTTGTATTTATAGTGAAAACTAACCTTGGATGATGGGTTAGTAGACTAAAAGCTTTCGGAATCCAAAGTACAACAGATAATAAGTACCCTGTATCAAGATTGATGCAAAACAAGATATATTTGACCTTTTTAGACAGATTTAGCAAAAAAAACCTCTTCTGGGGCCATTTGGGTGGATTTTCCATATCTCTGGCCCCCCTTGTTCGATTTTGACATGTGACATCTCTTCCTGACCGTTAGAGCCAATAGAATTGAAGGGAAATCGTCCCATAGACTCTCATGTTAAAAAAAAAGCTGGCGTCTCTGTTAATGCAATCTGGTTGCAGAGTGTAGGAATATCCCTGCTCTGATTTCTGGAAACGGAAAAGCTGTTTTATTGCTTATGGATTATCAGAACATTTTAAAGGGGACACAGACACATTGGATTAACCTATGGATTAACTACACCATCGTTTTTATTGTTTTAATGCCATTGAAGACCAGTTTTTACCAGACCTAAGACCAAGGTAAACCATGTTAGCGTTTTGGGCTACCTAGCGCCACATGTTTTGATGTAGGTTTTTGTTATTGTATCCACGAATTTGTGATCTTTTAGTGTTGAGGTGGGTACCATTAGATTCTGTGTCTACTTACGATCATACACGATGTGTTGATTGTGCAGCTAGGATAAGTAATAAGGGTGCTAGGAGTGATTTTCGGTGCAGTAATAGGTTAGCATTTTTCGCTCGGGGCTAATTCAGAGGCTCACGCATTTTGAGTTTTTTTTTTTTTTTAAATGAAAAAGATCAGTTAAATTAGTTTTTTTCCGTTATATGGATATAAAACATTAATAGTTTATTCAATATGAAGGTTCCTTAGACGTTGTTTCCTGCAAATTACGCGATTTCGGGCCCGGATACGGGTCCGTGGGGCTTAAGAGGAAGGGTTTTCTTCTCTTAACACACACACACACACACACACACACACACATACATACACACACACACACACACATACATACACACACACACACACACACACACACACACACACACACACACACACACACACACACACACACACACACACACACACACACACACACACACAGCTTTTTATCATTCAAAAACTACTTCATTTTGGAAAATGTGTTGCAATTATAGATCTTACGATAAATGAGCCACAATAGATAAGAATGTAGTTTTCTGTTTCTGAGCTGCAAATATAAGAGAGTGGAGTGGAGGGGTTCCTGAGACTAAATATATTGTAAAGAAAAAACAATTACAATGTTAAAATAATATACGTGGAATTTCATCTTTAAATCATTATATGGATTTTCTCTTGATGGATAATGTCAGATTGAATTGATATCTTGGTATTTTGGTTATAGAATAGATAAGTAATACAATGAACAAACTTCATTTAATCAGAAATAAATGTTTTTTCCTGGCAGTATGAAGTGATAGTATTATTGGTTTTTGCTGCCCTCTCTTGGACAGTTCGTTGTGAATAACTAGTTTCTGAATAAATGACCTTTGAAACCTTGAGACCTTTTATTTTCTTTACTTATGGTCTATCTATTGTCCTTCATCTTCTTCTTCAGGGAGGTTCACCCTCTAATCTGAACATGAACCTGTATGCTACGAAGAAGACAGCGTCTGAGGGCATGTTGGACATCGCTCTGTTCCTGGCTAACATCACACACATGAAGACTGTCATCGAACAGGGAGCTGGATACAGGTACAGTGTGTGTGTGTACAGTGTGTGTGTGTATGTTTGTGCGTGCGTGCGTGTGTGTGTGTGTGTGTACAGTGTGTGTGTGCGTGCGTGTGTGTTAGAGAGTTCAGGCCGAGGGCAAATCTGCAATATTAGTCTGAAGGTTTGCTGCAAATTCAGTTAAAATTAAAGAATGTTTATTAATCCTGCAGAATATATATATATATATATATATATATATATATATATATATATATATATATACGGACGTCAATAACGTCACATTCCCTGATGCATCATATCATATAGTATTTATTGACACACATATATTTCCTTCCTCTTCTTCAGGTACTACGTTGCTGTCCTGGTACTCATCTCCTTCTCCTTGGCCCTGCAGATAGTGGCTGGAGTCCTGATCATCATCATTGGTGAGCCAATCAAATTGCAGCATTAAGCTTAAGAAATGGTGTACTCTCCATCCTCCATGTTTTTAACCAATCATATAACATACTAATTCACTTACTATGTATATACTTTTAAAATACACGCAGTGCAGTGAGAGTCCAGGTTACTTTCTGGTCTGCTTTGTCAGGAAACAGCTGAAAGCAACCACTATGAATATAAAAGACTCATGAAAGAACACAGGCATTGGAATATTTCTCTGCCACTTCTATGTAGTTTTGTTGTTATTTTTGGTGTGTGTGTGTACATGTGCGTGCTTGTTGCAGCTCGGCGAGACATCAATGAAGAGGCCAACCAGAAGCGCATGGACAGCCTGAACAACACCATAACCATCATCATCTTCCTCATCTTCGTCACCAACATCTTCATCACCGTCTTCGGGATGGAGCGCACCGGCCTCTTTGCCAGGATGCATTACTGACCTTGTGACTTGTGAGGGAATAATTCAGATATGTGGAGTTTTTACAAAGTAGGGAAAGATTTAGATGTATTCAAACTCTTTACACACTCATACGCACGGACACGCGCACACACACACAACACACACACACAACACACACACACTCAGGACTTATTATTCTACTTAAAGTACTAATCAATTACAAACATTTTCTGTACTATTTCTTCATTTATAGTATGAATGGACTGAGCCAGGGGTACCAAATAGGTGTGTGTCTTGTGTGTGTGTGTGTGTGTGTGTGTGTGTGTGTGTGTGTGTGTGTGTGTGTGTGTGTGTGTGTGTGTGTGTGTGTGTGTGTGTGTGTGTGTGTGTGTGTGTGTGTGTGTGTGTGTGTGTGTGTGTGCAGCTCGTTGCGAAATGACCGTCCTGTCCTCTTATCAGCGGTTGTTAAACTTCTTGAATAATTTGATCACCGGCATCATCTTCCTCACCCTCATCGTCAACATCATCAAATCCGCCTTTGGCACACAGCGCAGCTGCTTCCTGCGATGGCTGCTTCAGCGTTTCATTCTCTGAAACACAATCAGTAGATTTATCACTGTGCGTACATTTATATACAAAAGCCTCAAGCTTACATACATTATATTTTTTATGTGAAAGCTTAAAAGTTCAAACTGTCATTCTTAACACAACCACCAGGAGGCACTGATGTTTTAAATCCTACACATACAGAAGCAGCTTTCATCTTTATCCATTCAGTTGCTAAACAAAATGCTACACTTTAACCTCCTGTTAAGGTTTTACACTTTTACACTTACAAACATACACATATTCACACTTAAAGTTTGGTTAAGCATTAAGCCTCAAGGCTACATTTGGGAGAATGCGTCCCCGTCTAGAAGCAGCTAGTTAGCTTAGCAAAAAGACACAAAACAGGGGGAAACAGCTAGCATGGCTGTGTTCAAGTGTAACCAAGGCTGCCTACTAGCTCACCTGCTCACAACATATATTATTATTATTTAAAGTACCTTTCAAGTTTTTTTGCTAGGCTAATAGGCTGCTGGCTCCAGTTAAATGTTTGTTGTAAAACTATGAGTCGTATCAATCTTATCGTCTAACTCAGTGGTTCTCAAACATTTTCTGTCAGGCCCCCCCTTTGGAGAAAAAAAAAAGTCGGGCCCCCCCAACACAAGTCAGGCTCAGTGGCGTCGCCAGATATTTATTTTGGGGGTGCTGTGGGGTAGCTTGACGTTTCATAGAGGATGCTCAAACATTTAGGGTTTCCCATTAAGGTAACGGTCGCTACAGTGGAATTTTCTACTGCAACCCCACGCATATACACAGTGTTACAATGAAGGCTCGATAATCAGCTCACGGCATATAGGTGTAAGCAGGGGTAAAGTGCTATTTTTATAGGTGGTGTGTGGACCTCACATACGGGGGTCTGGGGGCAAGCTCCCCCGGGAAGATTTATCTTTAAATATTGAAGTTAAAAGCATCAATCTGGTGCACTTTGAGAGCAAAATTAAGAGATCTATGGATACCTCTCTCAACATGCATATGAAACAGAACTGTAAGCAGATTTACTTTTTCTTTATGGATATTTTACAAATCACTTTTCTTTTTTTTTAATAACCATTTTTCCTCCTGGTCTCTCGCCCCCCCCTGTCATGCCTCTGCGCCCCCCAGGGGGGGCACGCCCCCCCACTTTGGGAACCACTGGTCTAACTCTCGAAAATAAGGCTTCTGAATAACTTGGTACTGAGCAGTTAAAGAAAAGAAGATTCAATATCGTCAATTTAGAAACCAATAAGATGCATTACAGTCAATTATATTTGTTGAGTTAGGGTCAGAATAAACTCGACAGTGTGACTGAATGATAAAGCCTTTTTATGGGTGCAATAGGCCTACTGTATGCGTGCCTGGTAAGTTTGAGTGTGGATGTGTGAGTATGGATGCATCAATTCTATAGGTGTGTGTGGATGTGTTTGAAGTGTTTGAAATAGTCTGTTTGTGTGTGTGTTGGTGTGTGTGTGTGTGTGTTGTAGCCCGCAGGGACCTGAACGTGGTGTCCAATCAGAAACGTCTGGACTACCTAAACAACCTTGCTACAGGCGTCATCTTCGTCACCACAGTGATAAACTTCTTCGTCAGCTTCTTCGGCTCTAAGAGGACTGGCTTCTTCCGCTGGCTGCTGGCTCGACTCCACTTCTGACACACCCTCATAAACTCACACATCAACATGTTGATTCAAAGTTTATATTCACAATTCTGCATAAGATCAAATATCACTTCTCATTTATTTGATCCTTTTTATAATGTATTCACATTGTAATCCAACTAAAATATTTCCCCTTTAACCAACAAAATATCTATGTATATGCATTATTTTATTTTATGCAATAACATAGTTTGCATAAACTCTGCATGGGTTCAAGTATGTGTTTTGACAACAGTTTTAGTGTCCCCATTGTTTGGTTAGTGGTTAAAAAAAGTGTAATATATTTTCTTCTGAAAACGAGTTTGATTTAGAAAAGGATTCTGTGGTTCAATGCCATAAATAGAGAAAAATAAGAGATATCCCTTGATTATGTATATAAGAGCTGAATAAATCTAGTAATTTAACTAAATCCTATGCAATGCTCATTGTCATTCTTGCTGAAGATTGTGTATGTGTGTGTGTGTGTGTGTGTGTGTGTGTGTGTGTGTGTGTGTGTGTGTGTGTTGGAGCATGGTGTGGTTAAAGGAGAGATGAATAGTAGCCCTTTAGTTTGTCAAAATGTAGTTTGAACACTGTCTTTCTCTATTGTGCATGCATATGTGTTTGTGTGTGTGTGTGTGTGTCACAGGCCGTCGGAACCTGAATAACGCCACCCTGCAGGCACGTCTGGATTACCTGAACAACGTAGCGACCATCATAGTCTTCATCACTACAGGCCTCAACTTCTTCATCAGTACCTTCGCCATGCAGAGCACTGGATACTTCCCATGGCTCATGATGCGCATTCACTGACACACACAGACTACATACCTTTAGACTGCACTGCCACACTAACACACACCCACCATGGGTCACACATACAAACACATATAAACATTTATTATATGATGACATCATTTCATAGCTTACAATAATAGTAATAAAACAGAGGTGTAAAATATACTTTTCATTCAATACACACGCAATATATAAAGCATAATGCAATGTTTTAGAAAATGGTATACCCTGTCGCATCATTCATCTAACAGGTGCTCTTTTAAACAAACAAAATCAATAAAAAAGAAAAGTGTACGCATCACGATTGAGTTTACTGTATTATTTTGGAATATGTTGTACTTTATTAAAGGGGCTCTATTACATTGTTTGGGTTTTCCCTTTCCTATAGTGTGTTTTATACAGGGTTGGGAGGGTGACTTTAAAAATGTATTCCGTTAAAAAGTTATGTAACCTGATTACTTTCTGATACTTTTGGATAACCTCAATATCAAATGCAATGCAGATACAAGAGCAAATATATATCAATAAGTGTTTTTAATAAGGAAAATATTTCCCCAACAACGTCTACCTATAATATTTTATTGTTTATAAAACGCATTATAACATTGTAATCCTGCTAGTAATCGCCATTTTAAAACATGTACCAGTAATCTGATTACATATTTGTTCATGTGACTGTAAGGAGTACAGTTATCTTTTTGTTGTATACTGATTACGTAATCCCGTTACATGTAATCCGTTACTTCCCCAAACCTGGTTATCCATGTATGGTAAAATGGTCTGCAACGGCTAACATCCTTGTATTCCCTCCAGATGGAGGAGTTTCTCACCCACACAACTACATAATGACATCACTATAACACTCACGATTCTATTGGCTAGCACTCCAACACATTGTAGGTGATAGGCTAAGGGGCGGGACATCTTTAAGCTTTTAACAAGTTACAACAGAGCTGGCCAGCTAACCAATCAGAGCAGACTGGGCTCTGGTTTCAGACAGAGGGTGAAAAGAGGTGCTGCAGCACAGGCAGTATGAGAAAAATAAAGAGCTTTTTGAACATTAAAGCATGGAGACATGTCCCAGTAGAGACACTTAATAATGATATGAACCTGAAAATGAGCAGAATAGGGCCCTTTGAGTCTGAGGGAGAAGGTTTCTTGGTCACTTAGACTATAAAGGGTTCTATCACAGTCAAATCAGAGCTCTTTACTCTGCTCTTTGTTACAGATTATAATAACAAATTAGGAGGCAGAGGTATCTTCTTTCAGACAATACAATGCTGTACATTCTGTTCTAGCAATATTTGATAAATGAAAGTACATGTTCTCATCGAACCTCCAGTCAGTTCCAACAGACTTCTCCGTAAGGTTCAAGTGCTATGATACTCTTGTTTTAAATATAATTAAAATAATCTCTGCCCAGGTTACATTGAATAAGAATGACGGAAATAATTGGGTTATAATACGTGCACATTATGTAAAAATTGAACTATATCTGGGCTCTGTTTAACAGTATGAGCTCCAGTATAGCTGCATTTAATAAGTGTGTCTTATAATACATGTCATGATAGTGTTCCTTATTCTTTTTGACTTGCTTATAATATGTTTGCTGTTGAGCTCATGTGTTGTTTTCCTTGAGTTTCAATGCAGGGATTATTACAGCCTGAAACAGTCGAGTGCAAAACAGTTTCCAAAGCTTTTTTTTTTGCAGACCAAACAGGATGGGTTGGTACGATAAAATCCAGTTTTCAGATAATTGATCCCAAAACGAGAATTTTGCCCCGTCATGAAGTGCAGTTTAGGTCTGATAGACAACACCCATATCATCTGGTACTTTCCACGGGAAGTACAGGAAGTAGTGAAAGTGAGTCATAATGTTATTTGAGGTGAAAATACTGAGGAGACTCTTGATCTGCCTTAACTAAAGCTGTGTGTTGCTGTACACTTATGTAAGATAAAATAAGATAAGATGGACCTTTATTAATCCCTGCGGGGAAAATCAGTAGTTTAATGTGACCACAATGATTCCCTTTGTGGTCACATTGTGTGTGCCTGTTTGCATTGCATGGAGTAATACCTCTTTTGCATGTTATTTCTGTTCTCCTGTATACTCTTTCCTGGAAGCTATTGTATCAAGGCAAACAAAATGCAAACCATTTAAAATAGTTTAAAAAAATGATTTATTCAATGCTTCGAAGTGTTTGCTTGTCCAAAACGACTTAAGTTGCCAGAAACTGTAAACTGCAAAAAACACAGTATGGACAGACCATAGGGACAGACGTGTTGGAGACAAACTGTTACACATTGAATTCAAACAAGAATATACAACAGCATTTAATCCAAGACCTCTGCAAAACACAATGCATTTAGGCTCTGACCTGCATATTGTGTTAGATACTATTAGTTTTAAGTGTGTGAGTGTTAATGATTTAGAAAAACAAGCACAATTTAGAAATCAAGGATCTACAGTAGGGAGGGAAATGTTTAGCCAGAAATGTAAGTAACCTATCTGATTTGAATTTTTTGGGTTTGAAATTGAAAATATTAATGATAAAATCCTTTCCTCTCGTGTAGACATGGCCTCAGCCAGCAGCTCCCCATGTGAAGAGCAGCTCCAGTGTTCAATCTGTCTGGATGGGTTCACTGAGCCTGTCTCTACTCCATGTGGACACAACTACTGCAAGCACTGCATCACAGGGTACTGGGACACAAGCACCCTGATACAGTGTCCCCTCTGTAAGAAGAGGTTCCGCAAGCGGCCACAGCTCCAGGTCAACACTGAGTTCAGAGACATTTTGAAGCATTTCAACCACATGAAGGTGAATGGGGATGAGGACATAGCCAAACCAGGAGAGGTGCCCTGTGACATCTGCGTTGATCTGAAGCTCAAGGCCAAGAAGACGTGCATGGTGTGTTTGGCCTCGTACTGCCAGCCTCACCTGGAGCCTCATCACAGAGTCAAAACCCTCAAGAAGCATCAGCTGATCGAACCTGTGTCCAACCTGGAGGACAGGGTGTGTAAGAAGCACGACAAGATGTTGGAGTTCTTCTGTGATGTAGACCAGAAGTGTGTTTGTTTCATGTGTTTGAAAGACAACCATGCCTCACATTTGGCCGTCCCATTAGAGCAAGCGTTCAGAGACAAGAAAGGCCAGCTGAGCCATGTGACGTCAAAGATCAAAATAATTGAAAACACCAAATCCAGGAATATTCAGGAAATCAAATATTTGGTTGAACGGACAAAGAAAAAGTCTGAGAAAGAGTTAGCAGACATCGCTCAGGAGTTCAATACCCTGTTGCTCGCTCTGCAAAGAAGCCAGGCTGAGTTCATGGAGAAGATCCAGAAGAAGCAGAAAGCAGCTCAGAGGGAGGCTGAAGATGTGGTGACGGAGCTGGAGCAGAAAGTCTCTGAGCTAAGGAGGAGAAGATCTGAGTGTGAAGAACTTTTACAAGCAGAGGTCCACCTCAGCTTCCTGCAGAGCTGTTCACCTCTCTGCATATACACAAATCTGGTCCAATCCAACATGCCAATAGACCTCTCTGACTTCAGTCAGCAGAGTTCTGTGGGGATGGTGAAAGAAGCAGTGGCTAAGATGGGAAGTCTTCTCAGGCATCAGATGGAGATGATAAGTCATGAGGCACGCTTAAGCAATGACTGGGAAGGCCCTGCAGCTGAAGAAATAAGGAGAGATGATTTCTATGAAGAGGTGTGGAACCCCCCCAAGGACAAGCTGATGATGATCCAGCAGAACGATGCAGTCGATGTGACTCTGGACACCCACACAGCCTACACCAAACTTGTAGTCTCTGAGGATGGGAAACAACTAAGGTTTGATGAAGGCCTACCACCTCCAGATCGTTTCTCTCCTCAGTAAGGATTTCAGTATCAACCCTTTATCCTTGGGACTGAGGGCTTCTCCTCTTGCAGGTTCTACTACGAAGTTCAGGTCGGTGGGACTGGATGTTGGGTATTGGGAGTGGTCAAAAAGTCCATCGGCAAGTTTGTATCACATTTCCCCAACCCGGAGCAGGGAGGCTGGACATTCTTAAAACTCAACAATACAAAATCCCAATCGCAAGATGAATATTTCCCAGGCACTTGTAGCCGTTCTCCCCTGTCCCTGAGGCAAAGGCCCCAGAAGGTTGGAGTGTTTGTCGATTACGAGAAGGGCGAGGTGTCCTTCTACGACGTGGACACCAGGACTCTGATCTACTCCTACTCAAGATGTGCCTTCATTGAGACCCCGTCAGCACTCAAGTCTTTTTTCTATTATATTGCAGGCATATCCTTTGGTAACAGACCAAAGCTCTACCCTTTTTTTGGGGCCTTCAGTAATGGAGAGAATTCTGATACCATGCTTCTTATCACTCCTGTAGTTACAAGTACCATAAAACCCTAAAAGCTGGGGAAATGAATGTGTTACTGCTAAGTTCAGCAGTTATGGAAGAAGTCAATTTAGAAATTATACATTTTTTTATTCGTAGCTCTTTCTTTAGCTAAATTGAGATTGAAACTGATCAAAGCAGATTTCTTAAGACCTGACAATTACTTATGAGGTTCATTTTAAATCAGGGAGACTGGTAGAAGATAGTACAGTAGATCAGGGGTAGAGTTTATTCACATTCATGTTGCAATACTCCCATATGACCAGGAGATGACACCATTGTTTAACCAGTGTTCTGATCTGTTTCTCAGATCTCAGATGTCTACTGTTAGGAAATATGGGGACAATGCTTATAGAAACTTTATTTCATCTCAAAACCATTTAAGACAATGTAAACAAATATCCTTTGGTTTCTAGTATTTTGTTTAAATTAATATTAGCTTTTTTTCTCAGGCTTATTTTATGGTACTTGATATCTTTGTTTTTAATTTAAATTTGGTCAAAACAGTTCCAAGCTAAAAGCTCGTCTTGTTGAAATGACTTCTAATGGGTTGCTACTCAGTTAAATACGTGTAAATCAGTGTAACACTTTCATTATCATTTGTCATATCAGTATCACGCCCCTTTTATGGAGACAAAATATTATGTCTGCATGTGGAACTAAGCCAAACCACTAATGACACGTAACTCAAAACCAAACGGCAGCACTGTATAATAAGCTAGGCATTGCAGTGCTGAATAAGTTCAAGTCAGCCCAAATACATCATGAAGTGGTTAGACACTGCACTCGGAGTGACCTTAACAATGCATATTATATTAAACTACTAAACATGACATTTGGGATGTGAAAAATGACAAGTTCTACTCCTTCCCTCTTACTCGCAAATGTAACAAGAACAGCTATTCTATGGGCAGTATTTATTGTAGAGACAGAGTTAAAACAGGGGGACAGAGGGCATGACATGTGGAAAATGGTCCTGAGTCGAACTCAGACCCAGGTACTCCACTTGGGGACTTGGGGAGCTTTATCAATTGAGCTTTACAGAGGACCGTTTTATAAGATTTTCAATGAGTTTACATTCAAAATTTAAGACAGCTTCCTAGGTTTCTAAACCTGGTTCAGAGTACACACTAACACACACCTTCTGAGACAATTCTGCAGGCAAAATATCTGATAGATGAGCTTAACTAATTTGATATGTGTGAACCATGCATTTAATACTGCTGAATAAAAGTGGATTTCATTAAGATTAGCTTCCAGACCTTTTTTGGGGGGTGTGTTTTTGATGATCACAAAATGGGGCCATATAGAGTCTTTGTTTATAATAGTGACAGTGGCGGTTCTAGAACATTTGACATGGGGGGGCAAAGGGGGGGGCAAGAGGTCATGCCAGGGTGGCATGGGAGGGCGGACAGTACGTGGTATTTTATACTGTATATAACCTATTTATTGTTAATTCATGCCCTAACACAAGTGTTCTTAATGCACAAGAGAAACAAGGTGTTCAGACAAACAATCGGGTGCCCTTTGAGTCCCCCAAGCTTACCTCAACCATTTTAAATGAAAGGAAACTACAAAATGTATTTTAAAGCAATGAATTAATGGAACAGGTTGTTTTGCATTACAATGTAAAATTAAATATATATTTTGTTTTTAAAAAATTGGTTGTCTTAGTATTAGACAGACATATTTTTATGTCCTCACTAAGCATTATTACATATTAAATTAATATTAAACAAATCAAAATGGCCAATTATCCCAAAATGTTGCTGCTAATATAATCATAAGCTTGTCAACTTTAACTGATCAAAAATAAATTCTGAAAAAATACTTGAATTATCTATGAAATTGCAATATTGTCCCTCAGTTTGTTTCAACCCCGTCACGCCATACCATTTACCCTCCTATTAAAAATAATTGATCAGTCCATGTGTAATCTGCATTGAGGGAATTACATCATAAAAGTGTCAGTTTCTTCTCTTACCTATATTTCAGTTTTTGTATTTTCAGATTAAGATTGACAAACTCAACATTTCAACTCTGTTGTATGAATTAATAATAGTAAATAATTGTTTATTACAAAATAAACAATAGTTTTGCAAAATATTACAATTTTGTAATGTCCTTGACTTCCATGTGGTGCCATAGATAAACAAGGTCTCATGCCTACTTTTTGTCAAAAACTTCAACCCTGTTACATTTTTTCAAGGAAATTCCTAGTAATTATTTATATTTTGTGCCTGAGGTGGGAAAATGTAAGTAGTCCACTACCAGACATTTTGGTTTCATTTTTCAAAGATATAAAGACCCAAAAGGCACCCGATTCAGAGAATACTCAGAATTATGCATACTGTAAGTACTTAATTATAAATCACCCATCTCTTCAGAGGTGACCTGTGCAGCAACACATTTCAATCAATATTTGTCAATACTAAGAGCTGCTAGATTGAGCTGCTGTAATGAAATATGTGAGGAGAATAAGAACATACCATGTGGTCCAGCTGGAGTCTCCTCTGCCTCCTGATCCCTGCCTCTGGCCCTCTTTCTGATACTTCATCTTTATTCCTCACATACATTTCTTCTTCTTCACTAATGTCTTCATCTCTCTCCTCCTCTTCCTCCTGCTCTGACCCTCCTGGTCTCTTCATCTCCTCCTCTTCCTCCCCTACTCTGACCCTCCTGGTCTCTTCATCTCCTCTTCTTCGTCCTGCTCTGACCCTCCTGGTCTCTTCATCTCCTCTTCTTCCTCCTGCTCTGACCCTCCTGGTCTCTTCATCTCCTCCTGGCTTCCTCCTGCTCTGACCCTCCTGGTCTCTTCAGTGAACTCTCTTTTCCTTTTCCTCTTTCTGTTCGCCCTGATCACTTCTCATATGTCTTTGTGTTGTTGTTGAATCACTCCAGCTACTCTGGCCTGCAAGAGTCTACTTGTGAAAAGCACTGGTACAAATGCTTGTATAACTTTACACGTTAGGGCCATGTAGCCTAGCTAATATGTAGTGTACCATAAATATAACATCAGAAAGTATTGATCAAGCGCACACAGGCAGCTGTGTTTGGATCCAGTTTTTACGGTAAAGGATGTATCTTGGTTTCATTGATCTGGCCTCATTGCTGTGATGTGTAGTTTACGTGGATTTAATTAGTAGTAGTTTAGCAAAGTGATCGATCTCCCAGCTAACGCTGTCTGCGTAGTATTTTGTAACGTAACGCCCCAAACAGCGCCCGTCTGTTAAACGCTATCGATTCAAACGGCAGCGTTTTATTAATATTTAGTTTCAAGCTCTCGTCTTTAGTAAAAACAAAACTAGTGGAAAGGGAAATGCTGCCAGGGGAAGCTGATCCATAGGTGCTGGGACAGCTCTCGCGCTCCCTCTTTGCAGCGGTGTGAGCTGTGGTCTGTGTGAACGCCGCTCCGCAGTTTAATGCAGGGCCGTAGCTGCGTTTTTAACGGGCCTAAAATGATATTTAAAATGATTCACTTTGAACTAATGTAATGCTTGTTTTGTTGCTTGAGAAGCTTGTGGAAATAGTGTAGGTAAGTTTTAGTACAGTTTTAGGGAAACAAAAGTTAGGGGGGCAGCTGGGGGGACAAGGTTCTACAGTGGGGGGGGGGCAGCTGCCCCCCCTTGCCCCCCCGTAGATCTGCCCCTGAATAGTGACATACATGGAGTAGAGCAGTAAAAGTTTTAACTGATCCAGTTAGCTGACACATTTCAGAAGGGAGCGCTGGTCCACCACTCCTGGAGGGTTTCTCTCCAGGGGAACTTTAGCCAGCAGACTATTTATACTTCAGCTGTCTGACTGGCGCCCTGGGAACTGGGACACTGTGTCTGTAAGTGTGTGTGTGTTTGTGAGTGTGTGTGTGTGTGTGTGTGTGTGTGTGTGTGTGAGAGAGTGTGTGTTTGGGGGTGCAGAAGAAAACCCTAACAAGCATCACATTATAAAGATGAGTTAGTAAGGAAATAAAATAGATACATTAATAATGAACATACCGTTATAGCACACTTTGATCTAATCACATTAACCCATATTGTCATCCTAGTTATGTTAGATCAAAATGCTGCTTACATATCAATTAGTAAGTCAGAGGGGTACTTACAATGTACTTAAAATACATTTAGTTAATAATTCATAATTTCCCTTTAGTAATATTTTCAATGCAGTATTTACTGAAATGTAGTATTTTTAGTATGTAGTCTAGTTAGTACCTTGAATACTTAATCTTAAACTAATGATGCTATCTATTGCATTTCAGTTATATACAATTAAAACTAGCTATCAACATGAGATGATAACATATTAATTAATCTAATATGAAATCATGTTTTTTTTGGGAATATTTTAAAACTCAAATATAAGCGACTATAAACAGGAAACAATGTAGACAACAAGGTAGAATAATTATATAATAGGCTACTTATAAGAATAGATTATGTCATACATTTGTATTATAAAAAACACAATTCTCACTGAGATGCCAAATATTTTAAATATATAATCATCTTTTTTTCAGACACGTGTGATATATATGATAACATTTTATAAATATAACGAATTATATTCCAAAATGTTAGTTACCTTCCTCGTTAAATTACGATTTATTGGAGAATTAGGATTTACCATGTACTCTTGGAGAGACAAGGAGGGGTGGGAAACGTCTCGGGGGCGCGCACTCCACCGTCGTGACGTCACGGGAGCGCCCGAGCAGTGGGGAAGCCACCAGTGGAGGAGCGGGCATAGACGGAAAGGAGGGAAAGAGAGACAGGAGAGAGAGACAGGAGACAGCGAGACAGGAGACAGCGAGACAGATACGAGGCAGGAAGACAAGCCCCGATAGAGAGCGTCTCATCCCAGCTGACCGTTTGTTGGGCTACGGTAGACAAATCCCGCCACTTGACAGCGGCAGAATAGCCGGAGAGGAGATGTGACTGGCCTTCTTCACACATAGCTTATTTCACAATCAGCGGGCAGCACAGTACACACAGCCGCAGTGAGTATGCGAAGTTAGCTAGCAGTCCGAGGACTGTGTGCGTGTATACATGCTTATTACACAGGCCTAAGTGTGTGTGTGTGTGTGTGTGTGTGTGTGTGTGTGTGTGTGTGTGTGTGTGTGTGTGTGTATGTGTGTGTGTCAGCCTCACGTGCACACCGTCTGTGTTTGTTTGCGTCGTGTCAGTGACGTCTGTGTAAAGGGGGACGACAGCGGTAGATTAAACCGTGATGCCCGCTTCGAGGTGCACAGTTTCCAGGTCAGCTGTGAGAACCTCGGCTGGTTCTATTAAAGAGCAGGGTTTCAACCACACTTGTCACAGTCAGTATGATACATTGTGTACTAAGCGAGACCATTCAAAAACGCCGTTTTGCTCGTTAAAATAAATTGTAGCTGTACAGGAGCCTCCCTATGGAATAACCAGCTAATAACACTAGTGTTGTCTCTGTACTTAAATGCGATTATCAATCTGTTTCGGCTGTGCTGCTGTCAACCTCAGTGCTAAATTATTTTCATCATAATCCTATAGTAGTATTTTACAGTGCCAGTTTAGTGACTTTATACAGCATTTACTTATAGTAATATCCCATGTGTGCCTGTGGTAGTCAAATTAAGTTTACTCTCTTGCTATAATATTCGTATGAGGACTTTTAGTTGTGTTGCGATATTTCTAACAGTGTTGCTTGAATCCTCCAGGCCGGTTGCTGTGTTCTGAGATCGTTTAAACCAGTTGAGCTCCGAGCCTGTTTTTCAGGCCTCAGGCTCGAAAATGACATTCCCAGAACAATTGACTATATCTTCACTTCTAAAAGGGGTAAATTAATAATCTTTTTTCTCAAAGCAATGATAAACCTTTGAGTTGGATGTAGAAAAGTCAGAATCAATATAGATTTTTTTTATTTTAAAGTAAATTCAGATTGAACATAGTAAAAAAATGTAAATTATAGTGTCCGTCCAAAAAGCTTAAGGAATCTAAACTATAACCAGGGGTGCACATCACTTTTTTGCCCTGGTTCTCAAAGGAGCACCTGGAGATGTTGCTTGGTGCTCATCCTTAAAATGAAATAAACCGTAACTTTTGAGGGGGTCTTGACTTTATTTGCCAGACACACGGCACTGAACACACATGCAGAGGTGAACACAAGACAACATTAGCATGACCAGTAATCCTACAAGCTGTCATCACTACCCTCCTGACTGTTCTCCTCACTGTCTTCCTCTCTGTCAGACATGGTAGCTGATGATGTAGGCCTACTTCTTCCTCTCTGGTTGAGTCTGTGATTAGATGCTTGCATCCACAAGTCAACAGCTGGGTTTGGGTCGAAAGTCTCTGTTGTCATCTTAGACAAGTGGATGTAATCAAATAAGTATGTGAACATAACCAATAACCTACCATAGCCAATAACAAATTAATGTAACTTATTTTATTTGTGTTGTTCATTCATATCTTATTTTACCGTAACATTTATTTATTTATGCATTTTTTTTATATCTCCAGTTTTAAAGGATATTTTTGGTTACTGTCCTATAGTATATACATTGGAATGATTTAAAACCTGTTTATCCCAATAATTACAAAGGAGTGCCTTGGAAATATGTACATAAATTGTGACCAAACCGTTTGAACTTAGACAAGAGTCCTTTACCTCACTGAGCTGTAGTTATCAGCCTCTCAGTCTGACTGGAGAGGACTCTCCCTCCACATTATTGTAGAAACATCTTCTTCTTATATCCGTTAGAGCAGCTAGCACGGCACCAGATTCTAATAACAACAGCGCTGGTACCGGTGCACCCTCCCTTTCTCCCTCGCTCACTCGCACTTTGGCTGTGAGCTGCGGGCGCCAGATAAGCCAACATCCCCCATTTTCATCACTTACAGCACCCATCGTACAGGGCAAATTAATTGTGTAACCAGGGTGAAAAGGGTGTTACATTTACTTAATTATGAATATTGTTACATCAAGGCCGAAAATTAGGATGAGCCCCAACGGTCAAAATGTTTTTTTCCCTCCCAGAGCTGCCAGTGTAGCGCCTCCACAGATCTGGCGCCCTAGGCGAACATCTAGCCAGAGCTACGGGCCGGCCCTGAGTTCATATGCAACTCGCAAATATCTTTCTCTCTCTCTCTCTTTCTCATCTCTCCTCTATTTTCTCTTTTCTCTTTTCTCTTCTCCCTTCTCTCTCTCCCTCTCTCCCCTCTCTCCCTCTCTCAATGTTGGAACGCAAATGCGCTTTGTTTCAAATGACCCGGTGCTCTTTTTTTGGCGGAGGTGCGCATGCGCACCTGCGCACCAGTTATGTGCAGCCCTGACTATAACATATAATGAGTAACCTGTATCAAGATTGATCACTTCTGGGGTCATTTGGGTGCATTTTCCATATCTCTGGCCAGTCAATTTTGATGATTGACACCTCTTTGTAACCGTTAAAGCCAATATAATCGAGGGGAAGTTCCTAAAATCCATCTAAACATTACCCATTGGTGAATGAGTGATGCGTAGCCAGAATGCTCCGGAACCGGAAGCTGTCATACACTCTAGTTATCGTAGCAGCTGATATTAAATCTCCGTTATTGACATATAAATGGAATGATGGATTATCAGTACTCATTTCAAAGTGACACAGACACATTGGATTAACCTATGGATTAACCTTCAGCAGCGTTTTTATTGTTTTAATGCCATTGAACACAACTTTTGATCAGAACAACTGCAACGGTAAGATTTATTTTCCGATTTGGTCCCATAAAGCTAATTTTGTTGTTGTTGTTTGTTGTCATTTCGCCACAAGTTCTGATCGCTCAGTGATGATATATGTCTAGAATCTGTGGAATCTCAGCTTGCTAATCAATATCTTGTTTGTGCAGATACGAGAAGTAATAAGGGTATTTTAACGTGAGTTCTGTGCTATGTGTGTTAGCATTTCTTCGCTCAGGGCTAATTCAGAGCCTTTGTTATTACCCTTATGTATCGTTTTGCTAAAAATAGTTAATATTGTCTGATAGCTGAGTTTCTTCCCATTAAGTGGATATAACACATTCATAGTTTATTAAATGTTAAGAAGCCCTCAGACGCTGTTTTTTGCAAGATGTTGCGTGATTTCCTCCGTGTCCCGCCTCCGGGAACACCGAGGCGGGGAACCGAGCCCGCTTCCTTCCACTCACATTGTAAACACTGCACACATTTATATGTCCAGCCTCTGCACTCACATAAGCCTTTGGGAAAATGTTAATATCATGGGGTTTTCTTTTGTTTTAGAATTGTATCACACATTTTTTCTAAATTTAGCGTGGCCTGACCCAAAGTAATGTCTTCCTGAACTTTTGATACCTAATGAATGAACGATTTTGATAGACCCTTTAGTCTCCAGGCTTAACATCAAAGGTGAACAGCTTTGTCTAACAGGCTAAACACTCGTCTCACCTGACAAAATCATTTCTTTTTTAAATTACCAGAATTTTACAAGACCGTGATCTACTGTACTGTGCTTTGTTTCAAATGTAATTATTCAAACCAATTTCATCCATTTGCCAGGGGGTAGTCTAGCACATTAGATAGATAGATAGATAGATAGATAGACCTTCTGAGGGGATGTTTTGGGTCACCTTCCCAACACTTTCATCCTTATTTATCCTGGCAAGTTGGCTGTAAGAGCACATTCCTCTTTACACGATGAGCCTGAGGGAGTTTCATCCCCACTTTCTCTTCCATTAAAAACTACACACTCCTGAATTCGTTTTCTGCTTCCCTGCCTTTGTGTTAATTGCCGAGTCTCAACGGTACATTTTCCATATTTGCTCTGTAGGCAGCAGCTAAGATTAGATAAGTGTGTATTTGCATGTGCATGATCCGATGTAGTTTTCTGCTCAGCAGCATGTTTGTGCACATCAATGTGCGTGCTTCGTTGTGAGTCATAATGTGTGTGTAGGCCATATTTGCACATTTTGTTTGCCCAGCCTGTATCTCGGATTAATTTCCTGTGGAGCTGATGCTATCTGCCTCTTATCAGCGTTGTGCTTTCCAGTGTCTGAACCATATTATGTGTCTTATCGCTGATAGGACTGGAGACACAGAGTGATGCAGAACAGTCACTCCAAAGAGCCAAAACCTGTATCTTGACTAGACATCTTCTGCCTATTTTCTCCCAAATGTAATTGTACCACTCACTTTATTGAAATATCTAATTTGCAAGCTTTTCCGGATAAGTGTTTTTTGTGAAAGAAATCGTAATTATTACAATCTTTGTTTTTTAAATTCCTTTTGAAATGTCTACATAAGTCCTGTTGAAATAACTTCTAATGCGTTGCTACTAAATCAGAACGGCAAAACCAAACGGCAGCATTGCATAATAAGTTTTACATTACAGTGCTGAATAAGATCAAGTTAGCCCAAATACATCATGAAGTAGTTAGACACTGCACTGGGAGTGACCTTAAAAATGCATACTGCGGTACGTCCACATGGCAGGGTGCGTTGAAGCTTGCCGGTGGGCGTGTCTGGTGCGCGACCAACAACCAATCACATTAATCTCCCGCCCCGGACACACAAGCACGCGGTTTGATTGAATAGAGCTTGTACTGGCATATGATTTGATTGGCTGGCGCTGCCGTCGACGCTTGAAAAGTTGAACTTTTGTCAACTTTCGAAGCGAGCAACGGAGGCAAAGCGACGCAACGGAACCACAATGCAGTTCGGCAAAGCGTGACGTCACTCCATTCAAAGTGAATGGGAAGCGTCTCCGTTGAAGCACGCAACGCTGCCGTGTGGACGGGCCGTTAAACTGCTAAACGGGAACTTTTGGATGTGAAAGATTAAAAGTTCTAATCCTTCCTTCTTACTTGAACATTTAACAAGAACAGCTATTTATCACGTATGGTCTTGGTACTAAATTATTTCTGTGTTTCTTTCCTGATCCGGTTTGTTTTTGGTTCAATGTCAACTAATGTCCTATTCATTCATCACTATTTGTATATTTATTAGGGCTGTCAGTCGATTAAAATAGTTAATCGCGATTAATCGCACATTTTTGATCTGTTCTAAATGTACCTTAGAGGAATATTTTTCAAGTTTTTAATACTCTTATCAACATGTGAGTGGACAAATATGCTTTATGCTAATGTTTATTATCATTTGAACAATGACAAATATTCTCATGAATATTAAACACAACAACCTCTGAACATTAAAAATATTCGCCTCAATTCAACCTGGAACCTCTCTCATTCAATAATACAATACAACTGGTGTGTGTGTGTGTGTGTGTGTGTGTGTGTGTGTGTGTGTGTGTGTGTGTGTGTGTGTGTGTGTGTGTGTGTGTGTGATGGATCGTTGGAGCTATGTGCAACTCAAGGCATATGCTCGAACGGGAGCTGACTGGACGCTGTAATCAACAGCTCCATATCCGTTAGCGCAGCTAGCTAGCACCAGATGCTAACAACAACAATGCACATAAGGACACCCTCTCTCGCTCGCTCGGGCCACACATACACACACCCTCCCGGTCCTCCCAATAGCCAGTCGGTGCCTGCCGGTGAGCGTGGAAGTGTGGTCTGCCACAAGCGGGCGGCAGGAGCGGGGCTGTCAGCATCAGCTTGTAGATGGTATTTTAAACTCGATGCGCTCTGAAACTATACGGGGCGGCCGAGGAAAAAAAATACACATGCGTTAATCGCGTTAAAATAATTAGTGGCGTTAATTTTTTTTAACGCGTTAACTTGACAGCCCTAATATTTATGCATCATAAATCTTTCAGATTATTATTCATTTAACATGGCAATTGCTACTGGAGATGTTCACACCATGGTTCACACACATAAAATGCACTTCTTTTGCAGAAAAAAGACATCACATAAATGTAACCTTTAGACTTTAAGTAAATACTGACCCTGAAGGAAACATTCCCTGCTACACAGTCTTACCTTAGCCTTTAGGTAATAATATAGAGCAGGGGTGGGGAACCTCTTTCCTCTCAAGGGCCATTTCAATTTTTACAACATCCTCCGAGGGCCGTACAAATAATTGAATTCAACGTCTGCTTAGGGCTGAGCGATATGGCCAAAAAAAGAAATCCCCGATTTTTTCACAAAAAATCCGATTTACGATTTAAATCGATTCCCCCCCCCCCCCCCCCCCCCCCCCCCCAATTCATATGCAGATGACAAAGTAATTGTTCCAAAAACATTTTTGATTTTGATTTTCCCCCTTGGGGTTAAAGTGCAATCAAGAACAACTAGCCAAAAAGACAATATGGCAGGCCCGGCCATTGTAAACAGTGAAAATGTAACATAACATAAAATGTAACATACAATATTTCTTTAAACACAAGTTGAACATCTTGCTATTAGTAGATTGGAAGTAGTTCTGATAAAGTGCCAACAAAACATTCAACAGCATTAATTATCAGTGCATGAGAGCAGGTGTTTTTGTTGTTGTGCTGTTTTAGTTTGAATATCCTCTTTTCTAAACATTCTTAGCCAGGAAGACAAGCCTGTCTACCACCTCTGGCTTTAGACATGCCCGGTGGCATGTAACAATGCCCCCCCCCCACACTGAAAACCCTCTCTGAGGGTGCACTTGTTGCTGGGATTGAGAGGTATTTTTTTGCCAGGACACTTAGCCTAGGAAAATTCGGTTGGTGGCGCTTCCACCACTCAAGAGGATTGGTGTCTGGGTCTACCTCAGGGGTCAATAAGAAAGATTTCAGCTCAGTCTCTATCTTTTCTGCCTCTGACTGGTTGGGAGATGACATTGGATTCTTTTTGAAGAAGGCCGCTAAAGTCATCTTTTTCTTGGGTGGAGGCTGTGCATCTTCTTGGCGCACCTGCACAGCCGTGCCAGGCTGCTGTGGTGTACTGTTGTTGGCAGGAGCAGGTAGAGACATCATCTCAGCAACAGCTCTTTTTTTGACTGGTTCCACCTTGTCTGGGTCAATGTAGGTTGTGCGGAACCTTGGGTCAACCAGTGAGGACATGTCCAAGAGTTCATCTTTTACAGGGTCGCTGTATTTGTCGTCAAGGTACCGCATTATTTTTCCTTTTATTGTTTTCGTGAGCTCTGCGTCTTCCTCCTCTGGCTGTAGGAGACTGGTTTTGAACAGATGGAGCACTGGTTTGATGTATGAAAAACTAACATAAGACTCCCTGGAGAGTGCATCAGTGAATTCTTGGAGTGGTTTTACAGCTTTATTTATCGACTCCAACACATCCAGATCTTGCCAAGTGGGCACAAGATGGCGACTTTTCTTGTCCGAACCCAGGACACGGACTACAGCCTTCTCCTGTTCCAGAAATCTCTCAATCATTCTTTGGCGTGAACCCCATCTGGTCGGGGACTCTGTTATCAGCTGATGAGTGGGTAGACCAAGCTCTGCCTGTACTTCACTCATGTCTCTTCTTTTTTTCCAGCTGTAAGAAAAGGCAGACACAGCCTTTTTACATACCCCAATAGCACGATCGATCCGTGGGTCCTTCACACCATTCTCTGTAGTAAATGAAGAATACATAATCAAAACACATTTTAGTGGAACATACCACTACATTCACAAACTTGTCTTGCTTCAATTTCTGCAAAATATTAATGCACAAAGGACACACACACATATACCACACACACATATACCATTATGATTAGATATTTATTTATTTATTCATACACATTTTGTCAAAATATTGGCTTGATATAATGCATTAATTACATGATGCATTAATTAGACTGTCTTGCGAATGGGAAAAATGTCACTTTGTAGTGAATGAGATTCATAATTCACCATCATCTTTCAGTGTGTTGTGTTTCATGTTTTACATGCACAGTCGTGATGTTGTACGTTTAGCTGTTAAGTGACCACGGCCCCTTTAAGACGAGCGGTATGTCTTTCATGTCATTCACAGAAATAAACGACTCACGCACTTGGTCAACGTGAGAAATAGTTTTGCCTCATTCTTCACGCAATTTCCACAACTTGATGCATAGCCATTAGACTTACTTACCGATAACATTGTGCAATCTGTGTCCAAAGCACTGGAGGTTGGGCCACGCATTGTCCTTCAGAGCTTTAATCATGTTGCTGCCGCTGTCAGTAGTCATGCAAATGAGTCGGTCTTCGGCAAGGTTCCATGAGTTTAGGGCATCTTTTAGCCCCATGGCTATAATTTCACCTGTGTGGTCCTCTGGAAAGTATGCCGTTTGGAGGCAGACGCTCCGCAGAGTCCAGTCGTTGTTAATAAAGTGCACAGTAAGACTCATATACGGCTGCATCGTCCAACTCGACCATAAATCTGTGGTGGCAGAATAAAAGGACACGTCTTCCAACTCCTTTGCGACCCGTTGTCTTGTGTTATTATATAGCTGAGGCAAGGCAACTTCGGAGAAGAACTTTCGGCTTGGTAACACATACCTGGGGTCTAAAACGTTAATCATGTTAATAAACCCCGGCTTTTCCACCGTATATATTGGCACCATATCCTTTGCTATATACATACCGACCACATCTGTAATGGCTTTCCAGCGGGCCGAATTCTTGTCATATGGGATGCAGTTTGAAAATGTCTGTGTTACGGTAGACTGTATTTTGGCGGCTGTGCGTGAGGTGCTTGTAGTGCCGCGGTCTTTTTCATTCCGCTGCGCGCAACATTTCTCCCATTCAGCAGGATGCTTTTGTTTGAGGTGCTACAGTAAATTTGTCGTACTGCTGCCTTTGCTAGCAACAGACTTCAAACATACTTTGTTGTCTGGTCTAAATCTGACCTCGCGAACGCGAAGGCAAACCAATTCCAAATTTCCAAAGCGCTTTGAGTCATTGATAAAGCGCTATAATAAATGTAAGGAATTATTATTATTATTATTAAATAACAGATGACACCGTGCCTTTCTTTGGAACAAGTTCTTCCCTGCTCGTTGTCATGTTGTTTGTGTATCACTCTATTTGGTAAATGCGCGCACTGTGCGGGGGGAGGGCTCAGCCCATTCCGAACTACGGGAGCCCAGAGGAAAGCGTTGGTGGATGTTGAAGAGAAAACCGATTTTCATTTAAACAAGTCGACGTGAACTACACACTCGATTTAATCGATAAAATCGATTTATCGCCCAGCCCTACGTCTGCTTACAAAAACTAAAATCACAGCCCATTCATTTCGCCTTTCTTTCATGCTGTGCAAAGAAAAAGCAACCTTTTAATAATAATAATAGTTTGGATTTATATAGCGCCTTTCAAGGGACCCAAGGCCACTTTACAAGTAATAGGGCAAAAACAAACATAACAAAACAAAAGTCAGACAGACAAAACAACAGATCGATTAGGGGCCAAAAGCCTTGGCAAACAGATGGGACTTGAGGGCCCTTTTGAAGGCGTCGAGTGTGGGGATGTTGCGAATCTCCGCAGGGAGAGCGTTCCAGAGGGTGGGGGCTGCCACACTGAAGGCTCTGTCCCCGAAGGTTCGCAGTTTGGTGCGGGGGGTGGTAAGCAGGCCAGAGTCTGAAGACCGCAGGTTCCGGGGTGGGGCATGTGGGTGAAGGATGTCCGATAGGTACTGGGGGGCAAGGGCATGGAGGGACTTGTAGGTAAGGAGGAGGACTTTGTAGGATATGCGGGACTTGACCGGCAACCAGTGTAGGTGGATGAGGGTGGGAGTGATGTGCTGCCACGGCTTTGTGTGTGTGAGTACCCTAGCAGCACAGTTTTGGACATACTGGAGCCTGTCCGGGGTTTTGTTGGGAACCCCGAACAGGACACTTCTCACGAACTTGGTGTAACATGAGCCAAAACAGTTCGATGCAGATTTTGAAAATAATTTTTCTCATTAGTATCAACCAGGTTCTAAATGAACTAGCCCTAGTAAAAGAAAAGTTCTGTATATGTTTTAAAACACATTTTTAGAGAGTTTTAACGAGTCATTGACCAAATAAATTCATTACCGTAACACATTTTCAATTGATGATAACTAAATATTTGAGTAAATGTTTGGCATTTTATTTTTTAACGTATGCTGCTGTCAATAGTCACAAGTAGTCACATAGTGTAATGATTCAGGTAAATATATAATAATATAATAATTTTAGTTATTAACTTCATTACCGTAACACAATTTTATGTTCCACACATTGACTTTTACTGTGGTGTAAATTGTACAATTGATTGAAAAAAGACAATTTTAAAATATGAACAGACATACCAAACATTTCCTGTACAAAATGAAAATTTGAAGGTTTTCCATATTCCTATCAAAATATTAACTTATTAAGGAAGTGTTATGGTAATGAACAGAGCACGTCGGTAATGAAAAGCTTTTGTTATGGTAATGACCTTACATGGAGAAGAGATATACTATTGCTTTATAAATACTTTCGCTTTACGTATATATTCACACACACACAATTTTGAATTGCACCGTTACTTTTATATACTGTCTCTTTACACACACAATAGACAATAGTAACGTAACGTTTGTTACATGATACATAATGTACCTGTATAAAATCACCGCTGCCTGCAGGGACACCGCTCCTTGCATGGTCCTTGGAAAATGCGGCAGTGTTTTTCCACTCTAAACTTTTCCAGGGCTCTGTAGAAGTCAAACTGTTCAATGGGTGGTCCTTCAATGCAGATTCAGTCGAGATTTTCTGCTGTTATTCTTGCCCTGCCCTTGGTCTTTATGCGATTTTGAATGCTGAATCCACGTCCGCACCGCACCGTGCTCATTGGAATGACCGAGATTGCAGCCAGGAGCTTTGTGGTTTCAGGTAGGAAGCCAGCATGTTGTGTAGCCATGATCTTCACCAACTCCTGGAAGGAATTTTTGCTGTAGTTTGCATGGACCAGCTCCTTAAAAGGTGACCACTCTGCGCTGCAGGTGTCCGTGTCAACGATAGGTTCCCGTCCCGCTGGGCACAAGTGATCCAGGATGGTCTGCAGCTCATCGCGTCCAAATCGCGCACGTTCAGTGTTGTCCCGTGGCAGACACCATGGGTCAAATATGCGAAAAGAGGCCGATGTCGGGGAAACGATCTTCAATATTCTGGATGAGGGTGTTGAGGAAGCGCTGCCTTACACCATCCATGGCCTGCCGCATCGCCCTGGTGGCCTTTATCTTTTCTCCCTTAAAATACATCTCGCCGTTTTTTTCCGCAATGTTGGCCAAGAATTCTTGGAATTTTAGGCCGCCTTCATCTCCAATCTGCATGGCTTCCAGCGCATTGATCGTTGAGGTTACAGCAGGCTGAATGTCATCAGTGTCCAGGATGACATGCATTTCTTTAAGCCGTGCTTGCCGAGAGCTGCTGTTGGAGAAGTATCCATAGATGCTGCCCACCGTCCTCTGGTAGCGCTGGAGGGATGGTATCGCCCAGCGACGTGCAGTCAGGGGTGGCAGGGGAGGCAGAGCCTCACCTGTCATACTCATAGACTGGCCATACTACAATGTAACGGAAAAACAACTAAAGAAAAACTAAATAATAATAAAATGTCTCCACTGATCTGTGTTGTAAATGTGATTTCTGTATGATTCCAATCGCTTTTTATAGTCAAAATCAGCAAATTTGCCGAGCTCCGCTACAACTACATGGGAGCGATGAGGAGTGAGGCAGGGACGAGCTCTGCCTCACGTAAGCCCACAGTAACTTGCTGGAGCGCGGGCACTAATTTAGCGTGGGCACTTATTTTGTGAGCGCGCTCAAGCCAGTTACTGTGGGGTGAGGTGAGGCACAGATGAGCTCTGCCTCACCTCAAAATGCGTCACCTCACAGAAACTGGCTGGAAAGCGGGCCCTAAGCGCATGCCTGTTACCATCTCACTGTATGTCACCAATGTAATGTTTGTAGATCCCTTTATTACATTTATCCTCGCCATCCATAGTCTCTAAATAACTTATTTCACGTATATATGATATTTAGGCTCGCCGTACAACGGCAATGAAAAAAGCACCAGGGGAGGCAGCCATAACCTCTGCCGCACTGAAGGGGGCGCACGTGAGCCCACATGGTTCTTGTTGCTACTGTTATTCTACGCAGAGACAGTATAGACGCGAACAACAAACTAGACTTTTGAAACTAGAGGAAGATAAGGAGGACTTTTACAAAAAAGTAATAGAGATTGTTGTCCAGAAGGATAGCATGGACTTCATCTTCAAGTCAAGGTAAGACCACATTGGTAATGAAAATTGGTTCTTACTAAGAAAGAACAATCCAATATTTAGATTTTGGGTATCCTTTTGTTGAACGGTCTGTTTAAAATGAATCGAAACATCAGACCAAAAAAGCTTTTGAAAATAACAGAATATTTCGATTAAGGTCTGAATATAATATTTGTAAATCTGACCCTGAAAGAGTCAGTGCCTCACCAGCCATGAACCTCACCGCACGTCACTGGTATCGCCACAGCAGCCTGCTGGGCACACAAGTTTAGCTTATGTGCAGCACAGTGTGTGCCACCGATGGCTGGGTTTTCCCTTTTTAAAGCGCGCCACGAACCCATTTTCTCTTCCAGTCTTCTCTACAGCCCCATCTGTACGGACGCCAGTTATGTCGTTCAGGTCGATGTTGTAATTTTGCAACTGCTCCTTAATGGTTTGTGTTACGGTAGCAGCGTCGCATGCATTATCTTTGTGTTACACAAGTAGTGGGTTTCTAAGTCACCGTCATTTATTTGGTTAACATATGTGCAAAGAAGCTTTTCCACCTAAATGTCCGTGGACTCGTCAGTCATGAGCCCCTTGAATGTTGAGTTATTTAACTTTGCAATGAAATCCTCCTTCAGCACATTACGGCACACTGCATGTCCTGCACTATGTCGTTGTGAGGGCGTTCTCTGAAACTCGCAGTTCTGCCAAGGTTTCACATCCCTGCAGAATGCACAGTTCATTCAAGCTTTTGTTTTTGTGTGTCAGCAACAGTTCTTTTGCCAGGTAATACACGTTCCTCTTGGCCGCAATTACCGCCTTTGATCTGGCACAGATCATTCGATTAACGGCAACTTGAACGTTGTTTCTTCGTAAATGCTGTGCATCTAGCACTGCTTTGTGATCCACCCCCTTTAAGTGCATCTCTATAGTCTTCACCCTGAAGTTGGACGTCCCCGCGGTGAACACGTTGTGCTTTTTTTCCCTTACACATAGTGTGCGATACATTTTATGACTTTGTTTGTTATAGCACAACCACGGGAACTTCATTTTCCAGGTTCCGACAAACTTCCTTTTGTTGTGGCTGACCGGTTTCTCTTCGTGGCTTACGGGTGTAGAAGTGACATTGTCAGATGGCGTAGGCTCTGGATGGGGTGGGAGGCTAGATGACGACAACTCCGGCCCCGGGGCACCTGCACGGGCGGGGGATGCTGGCGGAGACTAGGATGGCGGCAACTCAGGCTCGGGCTGAGAGCCAACGGCAAGGCTCGCTGGCAGTACACTTTTTTCCGTCACAGGAACCGGCTTTGCTGGCGGCGAAAAAAATCCCACCAGCCTCCTTTGCCCCTCCAACAGAGGGATGTCATTTTCCTTTTTGTCATTTAAACCAGGGGTTCCCAAAGTGTGGGAAGGTGAGCCTCCCCTCAGAGAACATAATCACAGCCGCGCCCCCCCTCCCAATTATTATTGCTATTATTATTGTTGTTGTTGCTATAATGCAGGGGTATTCAATTGCATTTCAAAGAGAAAATGTAAGGTGAGAAAATGTCATAAAATGCTCTGTTTTCGCTACCTTCCTATTTTTTGATTGGCTGAGCGTCACCTCCTTAAAACATTAAACAATAGCTTTTTTAAACCTCTTTATCTTTATGTTTTAAACATGTTGAGGTTAAGGATGGCAGCTTCCTCATACGTTGCACTCGGAGAGAAATAGTTGAGACGGAGATGTCTTTAGCAGCAGGGAGGAGTAACGTTTCACCAATGTTGTGAGGTTTACCTGCCTTAGCTATCCGTAACGCCACTCGGTATGATGCTTCGGTTGCCTTTGTATTCACAGTGCTAAATGTGTCAATGACATTTTTCTGTGACTGCAATTCCTTGAGCTTCCGGTCAAAAAACTCCTGTGGCTTGGTCACCAAACATGGTTGTTTCGTCTCAATATGACGCCGGAGTTTACATGGGTCTCATACTGTCATTAGCTAGCACCTCGTTGCAGATAACACACTGTGGCAGTGGAGTGTCATCAGGACCGGTCCATGAACATCCTAGCTTCAAATAATCATTGTCATACTTCTTTCGTTTTCTGACAGACGCTGTCTCCTCTCTCACTTTAGGTAACTTCACTAAAAATCTATCCATATTTTGCAGCTTGCATAAAGTTAGCTGAAGTTAACTAGCTAGATTTCACTGTTTCTCTTTATTTTTTTCTGCCGGCTGCGCCTCCCTTGAAGCTCTCTGGCGCCCCCCAGGGGAGGCGCGCATCACACTTTGGGAACCCCTGATTTAAACGATAAAAATTGTCGATCTTCTCTCGGATAAATCTTTTTTTTGGGCCGCCTTGGCTCGAGTTGAGGGCGCTCCGAGCTGAAAAAGGGCATCCAATGACGGCAAGACGGCCCCCTGGCGGAAACACTGGCTCAGTCTCTCTCTCTCTCTCTCTCTCTCTCTCTCTCTCTCTCTCAGTCTCTCTCTTTCTCAGTCTCTCCCTCTTTCTCACTCACTCTCTCTCTCACACACAATGTGAAGATGTCCTGTTCTAACCTCTCTCTTTCCTTCCTTCTGTACTCTTCCAGCAGCTCTGGGTTGCTGTACACTTTCTCTCTGTGCTTCACCACCCTCACCTTGGAAGCTGCCCTTTTCCTTTCCACCTTTTCTGAACTTAATTTCAAGAGGGATTCAGTATTCATTAAATAAATTAGATTCAAATAATATATATAAATTATTTCTTTATAGTTAAAGCTCACCATACATAGCTGCACACATTTCTTTCATTACCGCAACAATTTTGTTCATTACCGTAACAGCCTCCTATATGACATGGCAATGAATGCAGAGCATTACGGTAATGAATGACCATAACACTAGCTAGCATAATAGTTAGCATAGCCATGATGCTACAAAATAAATATTTGCACTATCATTCTGGCTCTATAAAAGCTACTTTTCTATTGATTTTGGAATCAATAACTTAAAAAAACCCATTATATAATACCCCATTACGGTAATGACAGTTAGTAGTGTACACTGGGGTGTCAGTAAATGGAATCTTTAACATATCTATAGCTTGACCTTGAAAGGACATCTTACCTTGGAGCCATCTTGCATCTTCTCTTCCATGCAATGCATCATGGGTAAAAAAAACACTAATTTAAACAAACAGGAATTGTAATGGGGCCAAATAGGCAGTGCATCGGTAATGAACTTCACATGCTCCGGACACACATATTAATCCAAAAATATTTTAATTCATAAATCTTCAAAATCCAAAATAATTATATTACCAGTAAGAATGTACCATTTCAACAATTTTTTGTATTTATGTATGTATTAAATTGTGCAGATTTATTGTGATATTTTGGGGTTAAATGTAAAAAAATAAACTCCGGACGCATTACGGTAATAAATTTCTACATGGAAAAATGGTGAAAAAAATATGAATTACTACCTCAACTACAAAAATAGCAATAGTACCACATACAATACACAATGCAGTTTGATATAGAATTGATTATTTTGATTATTTTTGTAATTTTGTCTGTCAATTCCTCACAGACATGACCAAAGGTGGTTTCGTGAGAATCACCCCATTGCAGTAGTCCAAGCGGGTGGTGACAAACGCATGCACTAGGGTTTCGGCAACCGACTCCGAGAGTGACGGTCGGAGTCTGGCAATGTTCCTTAGGTGGTAAAAGGCCGATTTGGTCACAGATTTGACGTGGGAATGGAAGGAAAGGGTGGAGTCGAGGATGACACCCAGGTTGCGGGCTTCAGGAGATGGGGAGATGGAGCAGCCGTCGACCTCGAGGATGAAGTAACCAACCTTCTGGAGCAGGGCCTTGCGTGCCACAACCATGAGCTCTGTTTTATTGCTGTTCAGCTTAAGGTAGTTGTAAGACATCCATGTTTTGATGTCATGCAGGCAGTTGATGAGAGACTGAGGGGGGAGCTGGGAGGATGGAGTGGTGCTGAGATACAGTTGGGTATCATCAGCGTAACAGTGGAAATTGATTCCATGATGTCGGATGATCTGGCCGAGGGGGAGCATGTAAATGGTGAACAGGAGGGGGCGAAGCACAGAGCCCTGGGGTACACCGTGGTGGACTTAACACAGATATCTTACCATAACTCGCGTATGCACGTGCACGGTTGTGGCATGACCACCCAAACAGAAAGATATGGACACAAGATGTGTGCAAATGTATTTAGTTTCATATCCATGTGAACATGATTTAAGTGGGGGGGGGGCTAAGCTACTCTAGGGGGGTCCGGGGGGCATGCAGATTTTAAATGTTGAAGTTAAAAGCATCAATCTGGTGCACTTTGAGAGCAAAATTAAGAGATCTATGGATACATCTCTCAACACCCATATGAAACAGAACTGTAAGCAGATTTTTGTTTTCTTTATGGATATTTTACAAATCACTCCCCTTTCAAACTGTATTCTTGTTTATTAATAACAACTTTTTTTTACTGTCATATAGTATTTTATACCTGCAGGGGTAGACATTAAGGGTAAAATTCCATACAAAAAAAAAATACAATTCCCTCCGGGCCGCTGGAATTGTATTATCACTGGCCCCACCATTGTAACCACTGGCCCGGAGCATTCGTCCACCAAAAAAAAAATCGACTAATAATGAAGAAAATTAACACATTTGTTGCAATAGTAGCCTAATTTATGCACTAACTACATTACTACAACATTTGAATTATCAGTTCTTCCTCATTTTCCTCAATTGTTCATATTTGGTTTATTAAAATAATGATATTGTGGTCATTGTTAAAAAAATTCTGCTATTATTATGAGTATTATTATTTGTATAATGCACTTTCTGCCTTCCTGTCATTAGGAGTCAGACATGTAATGGCTATGTCATTGATTTGATTAGAACATTCATTATCCTAAACTGCTGGGACATTTCGCCAATACCTTTATATTGTCTACTCTTCACTTACTTGTCAGCATAGGTCGGCATTGATGTACAGAGCCGACAGAAGACCTTGTTTATATTGGCATCATATTGAGAGGTGCAGCCAGTGACGCATCCTAAAACCAGGAAGGAAGCTGCTGGTTCCCTCGACAAAAAGCAACGGGATTTCTCCACAGGGTTTTGGAAAATAGCTGGAAATAAGGTCTGTGGGAAACAAACCTGTTTGATAAATGCACGTTTTGTTCAGCCGGATAATCTCCACATGTCTACCCTACTTTTATAATTTTCTAATCATAAATCTAATCGATAGATTATAAAAGGGTTTTAGGATGCGGCACTGCACCACTAGAACCATCGATCAAGCTGGCTGAAACTTTCTCTCCCTCTTTTTCTCATGCTCCCTGTCACTCTCCTTTAACTCCTCCGGTGACTTTCTTTTATTTGAAGATTGTTTTTTGCCCGGCTACCGCTGGTAGTAAAAACATTTTGGCGAATGGTTAGGTGGCGCGATAGTCTGTAGTGAAGGAGCGCACTCCCACTCACGGGAGCCTGCTCGAGACAACCGACTCATGGAACGCTATGTTGTAGCGTTGATAAACGAAACAATTTAACTAAATTGCTAGTCAAAATACCAATACCACAGGACATTTTTTTTAAAGCAATATTTTTAGTGGCCCGAGCGGGCAAGTGGAAAGTATGTTATGCTGGCCCGGGATGTCTAAATGGTGCTTCCGGGCCATCGGGCCATTTATAATGTCGAGCCCTGACGCGTCTATCGTTATTCCAACCCAGTTTAGATTTTGCTTCCGCATTACGCAAGAACGTAGCTCTACGCGATAGCGTCATAGCCTTCTTCTTCGGCTGTTATTCTTCGGCTGTTATAGCGGTCGCGGTAAAGCAGGATGAATAGTTGTTTTTTGTCTTTCCAAAGGATTTGTTGACTGAAAGTAAACGATCCTGTAATCAAAGCCATATCGAAGATTCCTGAGATTGTATTACTGGTGTTTTATCATCTATAAATAGCCTGTGTGTATTCTCAAATGTCGTTTTCAGGACAAACAAAAGACGTTTTAAATATCTTATCTTATCAGCAGAATATTGAATATAACCTTGACTATTACTGTGCACTTCATTTATTTGACAGCATTATTTAATGATACTATTTTATATATATATATATATATTTAATGATACTATTTTATATATACATTTATTCATATACACACACACACACACACACACACACACTTATATGTACTCACACATGTATTTATTCATAAATATACACAGATGTATTCATTCATTTATACACACACAGCATTATTTAATGATACTGTTTTATATATATATACACACATTTATTCATTTATAAACATATAAACACACACTTATATGTACTCACACATGTATACACACAGATGTATTCATTCATTTATACACACACTCACATACACTTTATATTAATTCATTTGTACACACACATACATATATATATATAAACAACACAATATAATAAAAGTATTGAGTATTTCTACACTCTGGTACTTGTACCTTTACTCAAGTACAGTACAAGATCTTATCACTTCTTACACCTCTGGAAAGCACTTTTATGTAAAGGAATACATTTTTATAAATGTCCCAACATTTCATTTTTATATTTTACAAAAGTTTATATGTTATTAATGTCAAATGTTATATGTTGTATTATATAACAAAATAGACATTAAATAAAATATTAAATAGATACCTTTACATCCTAAACAGAAGGTCAAAACGTTAATATGTTACATGACAAACAAAAAAACGAAACATTATATAGGCTATATATACAGATGTTTGCTAATGTATCCCTCTTATATCCATCAGGAATTAATATTAAATGATGAATTAACATTACCTCAGCACTGCATAAGTGTGGTCGTCAGTCATATTGACAAAGAAGCACTATTTTATTATTATAATTATAATTATAATTATGGGCGTTTAAAAGGACGGTATTTCGCTTGTCAGATTCATATTTGCCGCCCATAGAGATGTAACGCCAGGTTGCTATAACAGCCGAAGAAGAAGGCTATGACGCTATCGCGTAGAGCTACGTTCTTGCGTAATGCGGAAGCAAAATCTAAACTGGGTTGGAATAACGATAGACGCCGGCCCGGAGCAACGTTCTGGTGCTCTCGGTCAGAATTACACCCCTGTCAGACGAGACATATACCACGTGATGACACGTTAGGCTCGTGTTGTGTTCAAGGATCCTGACCTTGGCCAGGAAAAACAGGCACTCGCTTGTTTAATATTTTGCGGTATAGATTTCTTGAATTTTTTTCTTTTTTGCGTGTGTTTATAAATTACCTCGAGGGCCGTACCAAATGGTCTCGCGGTCCGTATACGGCCCGGAGGCCGGAGGTTCCCCACCCCTGATATAGAGTGATGCATTAATGACGTATTTTTGTAGGCCAACATGGAAGTAAGCATTGTTAAGGCTTCCTCGACTCAAATGTATTTTTATCATTGTATTTTGAAATATTGCAAATATACGATCTCTGGCTAACATGTGCTAACATGTGAACACCACTTTTATAAGTGCAATGCATGTTATAGCTAATGTAATGCTATAAAGTTACTAGAGTAAGGGGTCACATGACTTTATGTCACCACCGCTAAGCTAAAGACGGCTAATGTTTGGCGTGACAATGTTTAGTAGTCTCATTTAGCCAGGTGTTAGCAATTGCCGGTTTTAGATACATAGAAGCCTCCAATGTTCATTAGTGGGGTGTTATAATCGTGAAATCCTCGTAAGCTTGTATTAACCACATATCTTATTTCGGGCCTCTAAGCAAATCTCATCCAAAACACCCTTGACTTCTAGGCAGTGGCGGCGCCAGAGTATTTTTGTTGGGTAATCTATGGTAGGGCTAACCCATACAGTGGTGGGGCTCAAGTCAGTATTTGCAATGTAATTACATACACGCTATATCGCCCCCCTTGACAGTGAAACGCCACGCGTGAGGTTTAGATTATGTCTCAATCCAAATTGAACTGTATGAAATAAAAAGGTACATTTGTCTTGTAGCGACCTGGAGCCAATCCTGCAATTTCCCCACAGATGAAAGAGTTGACATGCTGAAAACCCAACCCCTGCAGGGGGGTCTGGGGGGATTCTCCCCCAGGAGATTTTTTTAAATACTAACTAAAATACACATTCTGGTACTCTCTTGAGAAGACAAATAAATACATCTATTACTACACGACATATTTAAAAAAATGAATGCTATTTTAGTTTTTTGTTACTTTGTTCTGAAAGCTGAACCTGCTGCTCCTCACAGAGAGAAGAGGGAAGAGGCTGTGAATTACTTTACATTGCGGATAAGGGTGGATAGCCCCCATTGTTCTGTGTGTCAAAATGAAAGACAGCCCACACACCTATCAATCATCAAACCGTGGGGTCTTATTTAATTACGTGTTGATTTCTATCAACTCGGGACTTCCTGCAACAACACCACGCCGTTATCTTGATTCTGATTGGCCAGATGATATTATCAAAGATGTTCTAATGAGAATACGATCACTACGTGACAAAAGTTTTCAAAACCGTTTCTAGTCTTCGGTATTTCCAGACAAGTGGCTACTGAAATCAATCTTACTAACTGCTGTCTGTGCAATTTACTCCGCGCGAGTTGGCAGACTTTATTTTGCTTACTTTAACATCATTTTTCATGGTGGGGCTAAGGTGGGGCTAAGCCATTTCTTGGTATGGCTGTAGCCTACCCCAGCCATACCCTGGCGCCACCACTGCTTCCAGGTGAGGAAGCCCACAAGTGCCAAAAGGCCATGTTGGGTTTAGGAGATAATTCACCTCACCTCTGCAAGATTTAGACTTATAAGTATGTCATTTGGAGAAGAGGTTATTATGATAAAGCAGCTGTGAAACAGCTGACTGTGGTGCTCTGCAGCTCATCCTCTTAAACCTTGAGACAGATGAGGCTCAGAACGACTCTCTCTCTTAGCTGGGCTGTCGAGTTCACTTTCAGTGAGATGTGTTACCCCAGACGGCACCAGTGAATCTTCTCCCGCCACATCCAATCACAACCAGCCTGACAGGAACAGAGAGTAATGGAGAAAAATAAAATTCAAGATAAGTATAATGTGTTTTTCTGCGCCTCGATCCTCGGGCGAGACACAAACTCTGTAAAATGTGTCTCCCACGCTGAAACACTGAGCGGCTAAGTATAGGCTGAGTGGTCTGCCTGTGTTACATTGTGCACTGTGACAGAAGCATGTGTGGTTGTCACATAAATAGAACATGCTGAACACCTTCAGGAATGCTGATGGAGAAAAGAGGGAGGCAGAGAGAGGAAGTGAACGCATCAGGGACAGAGTCAAAGACGGAAGGGAGGGATAAGAGGAAGGGGAAGAAGCCATGCCAAAGAGAAGGGGATGTGTTCATAGGCTACTGTTTGTTAGCGTGTTAGCAAGTTGATAACACATTCATGTAAAGTTCTGCTTGTTGCTTCTTCTTCTGTAGCAATCTCAGGGAAAATGAATACTTGAAGTCTGTTCTCTGCTGTTCTGGCACATGCTGTTTATCTGCACAGTACAGTACGTGGCATTCAACTATGGAGACATTCTTGGTATCCTAGTGTGGTATTCTAGGATTTTGGGAGGCCTAAGACAACACTGTGTGTGAGGAAGAAGTGAGTGGATGAAACACAGGGTGTTGTCTGTGCTGCTGTTTCATTATATTACATTGCATTTAGACTTTTATCCAAAGCGACTTACAATAAGTGCATTCGACCAAGAAGATACAAACTTGAAGAAAACAGAATCATATAAATACATCAGGTTTCCTCAACAGTCTTTTGAAAATGAGGTTTTATCAGTTCTCAAGTTCACTCCTGAGCCTGTTTCACTTTTCATATTACAGCACAGCATGTTATGAAAGGGATATTATAGATGCCCCAGTCAGATATTGGCCAACACACCTTTTTATTTGTCTGGACAGCGAGTCTGAGTGAGTCTGAGTAGATCTGGAATGATTCATTAATTAGATGTTGATATTGATCAATATAAGTTAAGGCTATACAAAAAGCAAAAAATCACAGGATCAGCTTCTCAAATGTTAACATTGAAAGGTTTATTTGTCTTTATTCTGATGTTAACAAAATATCTCTGGGCTTTGGACTGTTCTTCTAAACATTTAAGGATGTCAACTTGACTCGCTGTGGTAACTTTTTCAATTCAAAAGTTTAATTTGAGAACAATTATCTGTAGATAAATCCATAATGAAAACAAATGTTTGTGGCACAACTGCCATAACATATTTTAAACAGGACATCCTGTGCACAGTGACACATCAGATAGCATGGCAAAGCAAGCACATCCTATCATTTGACAAAAATATCTGAACTCAAGGTCAACTTGCCGAGCTTAGCAAACTCCATCTGTTGCTGAGATGACGCTGGGAGATTTAGTTGAAAGCTATTAAAAAGCTACTAAGTTTACCCGAGGTAATGATTTTTTACTCAAACTTCTGTTTCTAAGTTCAAGAATGAACTTTGATGAACTCTCAGTGCAGCACTCTTTAACAGATGTTTCTTATTGCGTTTTCACATTTGTGTGAAACGGCCAGAGAGATGGTCAGCCTGTTGACAGATGGGTCTTGGACAGTCATATGCTCGTGTTTTACTTGATCTCATGATGCTGACTGCGTCATAGGTTTCTTTGTGGTGTTGTCTCCAGTTGCACTAGCTTTTTGGTTTTAAAAGTTTGCCAGAAATGATAAACACGCGGTTTCTTATCCTTTCCATCTGACTCTCAATGCTGTTTGCCTTCCCTCACCTGAAACCACCACAAAGCAACCTGTGGAACAAACTGCTGGTTTATGTGACCCTCAGACTCTAAACTGGATTCCATGAAGTCCTCAAGCCAATACAAATAAAAGAAGCGTATGTCTGTTTAGCCATGTCATAAGTTCGTAACCTTGCCCAAATCCCTGCGATCCCTAACAAGATAAGCAGATCCAAAAGTGGATGTTACTTATTGTCCTGTAATTCTTCCAGATAAAAGTAAGGACAAATACGGTTGTTGCTAAAGTGTTGTATGCTCTTAGTCTTAACCCTCAAAACACTCACTGCCCTAGAGAGATAAGGCCATGATCATGGCTGAAAAAGAGCCATGTGTGTTCAATAAACCCTTGAATAAATGCTTAGATATACTGTGGATGTTTTGCATTATAGGGAGAAATGGGACATACATTATGTACAGGTCAGTGGGTCCAGAGGGGAGGAGGAGGAGAGCCCTGAACACACACACACACACACACACACACACACACACACACACACACACACACACACACACACACACACACACACACACACACACACACACACACACACACACACACACACACACACACACACACTGTGTCTCATAATGTCCTCAAATGAAGCATTAGAGGAGTGTGTGTTGTCAGGGACATGATCACTCACGGCCACTGAGCTGATTTGCAGTCTGTGTGTGTTCATCTGTGAATGTGTTGTGTCTTGATTGTTGTATCTGGATCGATTTTCTCTATGTGTTTTGTTTGACTGATCTTCTAGATTTGCAAAGGTTTTGCTCTGTGTGCTTGTGTACGTGCAAATAATGTAAATATGTGTGTGTGTGTTTGCCAGTGCTGGAGGCAGGGTCTTGGCCTGTTTCTATCCAGGTGTGTGTTTTTGGCCTTGAGGGAGACACAGCAGATGGTCCCTCTTTGCAGTTGAGTGTGTGTAGCTGTAACGGACTGGTTGTCAGAAACAGCCACCCCGGCCAAAAAACTGTAGCTAACAGAACATCAGTTTGAGAGATACACTTCTGCTCTGCTGTTAAAGCCCTGGGTCAGGGCCCAGAGTAGGGGCACAGGGAGATAAAAAGAGGTCGACCAAAGGGCTGCACAGTAAATCATACTTGAAATGAAATGTTAAGTATTGTAGTTAGCAATTTAAAGTGGCTACATTTTGAGGGAAAGATATTCAGACAAACTACAGTACTTGAAAGGAGATGTGAAGAATCTCTGCCATACTGTACAAGCAAACTACTAGTTTTAAATGTCTACATCCGTGCAAAGCGTATTCATATTGTTTTGATATCTGAATGCCAATGTTGTATTGTGCAATCTTGGAAATTGGCATTGACTCTTGTTAGCATCTAACTGAAGCTTTATTCGTGTGTCTGCTGACTATTTATGAAGCGGGTTAGCTCCCTGGCTCATCTTGTAAGGGGAGAGTGTGGATCAGGTGGTGTGTTCATTCAATGGGTCATGTGTCCACTGACCTGGTGACATCACCGTCTCTAAGGATACACAAATGCCTGAATGAAGTACATTCCTTATCTGAAACAATAACGGTACCAGAAGTAACATCTAAGGTTGCACTTAATAATATTAATCTTTGAGTATTTGAACCCTAAATGTCTTCATTTCACACTGAAGACAAAGTCTGACATTTTCTCCACTGTTTAAAATGCTGCAATGTTGTTCATGCGGACACATTTGTGCAAAGCACATGACGGGTAATTCAGGGTACCTGGGAAATTAGAGCTTCAGAACTTCTGAAGACTCTGAGGCATTTATCAGCAACGTGTGAGAGCCAGTGCTCATAAATTATGTGTGAAAGGAGTTTCAACAGTTATGTTAATTACATGTTTTCTTTGACCTTGATTAAACTAAGCCATTTTAATGTAAAGTTTCATAATAGTACAAATGTATTTGACATACAAAAGGGTTATTTCATTTGAGTACATGTAGTTCATACAGGAGGAAGTTATTATGTTCCTTTCTGAGTGTTATATCAGCTGAATGTAATCTTTTCACCCAGTTTAGTATAGCTGCAGGCAGGGGCGTAGCTGGAAATTCTGGGCCCCATGAAAGAATCTATTTGTGGGCCCCCACGCTAAAAAAAAATTGGCCATTTATTTATTGATGAAAACGCATAATATGGTTTTTACCTATACATTCGGATCAGCAGTTCAGCACCTGAACTGTTGGTGGGTGAGCCTAGTAAAGGATGTCGCATCAAACGTCAGCTAACCGCTAGCTAACATAAAGAGTGACCTGTAATTCAATGCAGCGAAAATGAAGAGAAGGTGATGATTATAAATGTGTTTTATTGTATCTCTCAGTGGATGTCTGCTCACCACCTCAAGCTCAACCTTGACAAGACTGAGCTGCTCTTCCTCCCGGGAAAAGATTGTCCCACTCTTGACCTAACAATCAACATCGGCACCTCAGTTGTTTCCCCGACTCAGACTGCAAGGAATCTGGGTGTGACCCTAGATAACAATCTGTCCTTCACTGCAAACATCGCTGCTACAACCCGTTGCTGCAGATACACGCTTTACAACATCAGGAGGATACGTCCCCAGCTGACTCAGAAAGCGACTCAGGTTCTGGTCCAGGCTCTCGTCATCTCACGCCTAGACTACTGCAACTCCCTCCTGGCTGGTCTACCTGCATGTGCCATCCGACCTCTGCAGCTCATCCAGAATGCAGCGGCTCGTCTGGTCTTCAACCTTCCTAAATTCTCCCACACCACTCCGCTCCTCCGCTCCCTTCACTGGCTTCCGGTAACTGCTAGAATCCACTTCAAGACACTGGTACTTGCTTACCATGCTGCAAATGGATCTGGCCCTTCCTACATCCAGGACATGGTTAAACCGTACACCCCAGCGCGTGCACTACGCTCTGCATCAGCCAAACGACTCGTTGCGCCCTCGCTGCGAGGGGGACCCAAGTTCCCATCGGCGAAAACACGTGGATTTGCTGTCCTGGCTCCAAGATGGTGGAATGAGCTCCCCATTGACATCAGGACGGCAGATAGCTTGCACATCTTCCGGCGCAAACTGAAAACTCATCTCTTTCGACTCCACTTCGAGCGTTAGAACTATTAACGAAGCACTTTTATACTAATAAAGGACTGGCTTACCTAAAGCCAGTTGAGTAGCACTTGAAATGTTTGGCTCTATGAAACCTGATGTACTTATATGATTCTGTTTTCTTCAAGGTTGTGTCTTCCTGGTCGAATGTACTTATTGTAAGTCGCTTTGGATAAAAGCGTCAGCTAAATGCAATGTAATGTAAATGTAATGTAATGTATTGAGTGGTAGAAGTAAAGACATGTCTAACATATTCTTTGTTTGAACAACTTACTGAAAAGGTCTGCCACCAATGACAGACTGGTCGCGGTGATTTACACTCAGCCTACCTGCATCAGGACTGCTGTGGGTAGGAGGCAGTTGATCAAACCATTGTGAGCGAAATGCGGGGGGGGGGTCACAATCTTTGGAAACTTAAAAACTCGCTATTAAGTGTCTATAATCAGCACAAGTTATTTCATTGCGTATTATTAATTCGATTGAAATTACATACTTATGTTTACAGTGATATATTGGGGGGGACATATCATATTTTTCATATGATCAAAAAGTGGGGGTGCAAAAGCACACGTTTGCTCCCCCAAGGTCAATTGTGGGGATGCACCTGCTCCGCTTGCTCCATTGCTCAGGCGCCCATACCATGCAATGAATGAAGGGAGGGGTGCTCATTCTGTCAAACAGAGTAACAAGCACCTGTTTGTTTCTTTTGTGACGTTTTTTTTTAATACAGGCAATTATACTTTTGAGTCATCTACATTAACTTACTTTAGGATAATAATAAAACCATATTAATAAAAAGATAATAATAGTGTTCTCTGGCCCCCCCCCCCCAGTGCTGGGCCCTTGGAATCATCCTAACCTCCCCCCCCCAGCTACGCCCCTGGCTGCAGGACAGACTTTGATGTGATGCCCTGAGGTCATAAAGTGGTCTTCAGCAGAAGGTGAAACGGGTGAGCCCGTGTGATCATAAGGACTGAACCACATCAGCTGATGCTGCTGCCTGTAGCAGAGTCTGTGGATAGAGCCAACACTGTTTCTCTAGTTCGCAGACTGAGTTTATCAGCACACATGTTAGGGCTGTGCGATTATGGCAAAAATCATAATCACGATTATTTGGGTCAATAATTGATATCACAATTATTTTGACGATTATTCATTGACCATTTATTGAACTTTAAAACAAATAATATTTTACCAATAAACAAGACCAAATATGTTGGAGCGCACTTCCAAAACCATACTAAACATATATTAATATGATAAATAAAAATAAATTAGACCAAAAGAAATGAAATCAAATATGATGCAGTGCACTGTCACAACCTACTGAAAACTCCTTAACATATAGCCAACATTTTGGTTCAACATATTCAACGAGATCGCGGATACAAGCGGCCGAGATGGGTTTTCTCCGCAGGGTGGCTGGTGTCTCCCTTAGGGATAAGGTGAGAAGTTCGGTCATCAGGGAGGGACTCGGAGTTGAGCCGCTCCTCCTTCGCGTCGAAAGGAGCCAGTTGAGGTGGTTCGGGCACCTAGTTAGGATGCCACCTGGGCGCCTCCCTAGGGAGGTGTTCCAGGCACGTCCAGCTGGGAAGAGACCAAGGGGTAGACCTAGGACCAGGTGGAGGGATTATATCTCTTCGCTGGCCTGGGAGCGCCTTGGGATCCCCCAGTCAGAGCTGGTTGATGTCGCCAGGGAAAAGAAAGTTTGGGGCTCTCTGCTGGAACTGCTACCCCCGCGACCCGACCACGGATAAGCGGAAGAAGATGGATGGATGGATGGATATTCAACATATTCCACTCAGTTAAACGTTGAAGGCTGGCCAACCGTCATGGTCCAGAAGTAACAGGAAATAAATGTTGAACTACAATTTAAGACCAAATAAAAATGTTTAGGCCACCATGGCAAATGCTGGTAGGGCTGCTCATGTCATCTCTTAAAGATTTTTTGCAAGAAACAACAGCCTGTTTACATGGTCTAGTTTCAGAGATGAGCGCAGGCAGGTGACAATATTGCCACCTGTACTGAAGACCCTCAGCCACGCTCCGACACATGTGACGCCGGCCAATCACAAAGCTTTGATGCGTTCAAGTGCATTATTTTGGCACAGGAAGATTATGTTACAGGACATTAACGATAAAACAGAATATTGTTGTTCTATTTTTAGACACATCTCGCGATCGACTGGTTGGGCACCCCTGGGCTAGACCATAGGTCTGTTGTGGTAGCAAAGTAGTCAGCTGAAGCCACATCTCTCTCAACTTCCCCACGGCATTTGTCATATAGTGCAGGCAGCGCAGACCTGCTGAAATAATACCGAGACGGCATCGCGTAACGCCTGTCCAACGTGTTGACAAGTTGCTTAAAGCCCTGGTTGCTAACAAATACTACTATAGTGGAAATAGTTTGACCCTTCTTTTTAACGAGTTGCTGCTCTTGTTCTGACATCTTCGCTCGCGCTGAACACTCAACACATGTCACTCCCACGTGGCCGAGTGGGCTTTTAGGGAGGGGCGAAAGGGCACCCAGCAAAATAATCGTATTTTGTCAATTATGCTGTTTTCATAATCGTCGCAAGCCATAATCGTAATCGCGATTAAAATACGATTAATTGCACAGCCCTAACACATGTCCTCACTTAGTAGAACTCTTAAAGTGAAATTATTCTTTGGGTGGTCAATTCAAGTCACACTTTGACGATCCTTTGACTTTTTATTTAGCTCTTGATGGATTGGCACACATTTTGGTACAAACATCCATTTTCCACAGAGGATGAAGCCTGTGTTATTTAGGGGGAATCCCGCTACTTTTAATTTGAACGTTTTTTTTTAGCAACCAGTGCCTTTATTGTAGAGACAGAGTTGAAACGGGGAAAGAGAGGGGATGACATGCGGAAAATGGTCCTGGTCCATATTCGAATCCGGGTCCTCCGTTACATCCCACTACATGGCCCAATCCTGTTTTTGTTGGCACCACCTGCAGTTTGCACATGTCATGCATGGTAGAATGTCTTGACATTGGGGACGGGTGGCACAGTGGTCTGTGCATCAGATCAAGGGGGAGTGCGTCAGGCCGTTGTGTCCTTGGGCAAGACACTTCACCCGGATTTGCTCCTGTGTGTATTGTCCACAGTACATGTATAATACCAATGTGTACTTGTAAAAGTGCCTCGATGACCTCGAGGCGTGAAGATGGACGGTGTGGCGCAGTGCGCTGTGCAATGATCATCAGATCAAGGGGTGAAACCCGCCGCTGCTGCGTCTGTAAAGCCGGTGTGTCCTTGGGCAAGACACTTCACCTGAACTTGCTCCTGTGGGTATTGTCCACAGTATCTGACCATTGATATGTGTAATGTGTGTATGTGTAATGTGTGTATATGTAAAGCGCTTTGAGTCATTGAAAAAGCGCTATAATAAATGTAAGGAATTGACCACTTTAATGGATGATAAAGCAGTTTGAGTGGAGACGTTTGTGATCTTTTTATCTGGTGCTTTCATACTTTGGTTTGTATATGTTAACGCTGATGTTCTTCATAATGAGTAATATAGCATTGTAGAGTCTTAGTCTTCGTTCCCATGTTGTCTTCTGGAAAGGTCAGTTTCATATGATTTGATTCTGTACCTTTTCATCAGTACCATGGAATAAACTGGCATTTTGGCTGGTAAAATGTTAACGTAACCTGCTCTTTAAATTGTAAGTAAATACAGTACAAAACAAGATGAAACCAGTCCCAAAAGTTGATTATTTTTAACCATAACCTGGTCAAAAGCTGTATTTCTTTGTACCTTAAGTGCTGTAGTATCGGTGTTCCACTGATCACTAAGTCTTCTTCTCTGTCTCTTTTTCTTTCCAGGTTATCCCTTCATCCCCGGCCTTGTGGATTTACACGCTGCGTTTATCTAAAGGGAAGTCCTATTGATTCTGCTCTCCATCAAGCCCACAGATTACAATGGAAAGGCCTTGATCACAGCTATGACAACACTGCATCGGAATAAAGTAGGACTAAAGTAGAAGAGTGACAGGAGTGACAGGAGTTTTTATTTTCAGCTGTTACATTTCAGTTATTTTTGGGACATCCAATGCTTACAGAGTTTTCTGTGATTCTAAGCATGTATTTTTAATTTGCTTTGATTTATTCATTTGAACCAGACACTCTTCTGTCTCTACGGTATAAACATCATATTCTGTAACCATGTACGGTAGCTCCCGTTCCGTCTCCAAGCTGGATGTTGTTGGTTCCAACGGTAACGGGTCGGTGTCTGGGAGCCCCGCGCGCTCCCCCCGCCTTCCCCGCTCCCCCCGCCTCGGACACCGGAGAAACAGCAGCAGCAGCTCCAGTGGACTCACAGGCTCCTGTAAGACCCTCTCCATGGAGAATATTCAGTCTCTGAATGCTGCCTACGCTACAGGGGGTCCGATGTACTTCGCTGACACACTTGATGATCCAATGGGCATCGGCAGCCTGGGCAGCGGGCTGAACCCCTCTGTGCCCAAAAACACCATGACGCTGGGCAGGGCGGGGGCCCGGGTGCCCTATGGGATCAGGGCGGCCGTCATGGGGAGCAGCCCTAATATAAACACTGGGGGAGGGGGAGGGATGATGCCCAATGATGCGATATCATTTGGGGGGGAAATGCAAAACCATCCCCCACAGGCGGCTACTGTGCCACACTCCATGAGACAGGTGAGCAGCGCGTTGTTGCAACTTTGAAGCCAAAGCAAACTACATTTGTATTTGTTGTCACTTACTCTATTTCATAATTGGTTCATGTCTGTGTAATTCTTGTTTTCAAATCTTTATGCCTTAAATATTTGACATATTGTTAAAAGTATGATAGAATGAACAAACAAATTTGACAAAACTAAAAAATTAAAAGCTGTGGTTGGACACTTTGACAGAAAATCACTTTATCTGAAAATGACTCGGTGACAATAGAGTGTTTTGTAAGAAAAAAAAGTCAAGAAGGACTAAATTAAAAGAGTGACGAGAGTATGTCTCTATGCAATTTTAAGCATGCATTTTTTTAGTTTATCAATTTGAACCAGATACTCTCCACAATATGTTCTTTCAGTTGGTTTTTCTAGGTGTAAAAACATGAATCCTCAGTTAAAATCCATTGCTATCTTTAAAGAATTTTGCTTAAAAAGTAAATAAACAGATGAGCTAATATGAAATATCCATAATCTGATAACCTGTGCAAATGAAATTGGTTTCTGGTGTGGAGAGTCTGTCTCACCTTTGAGATCATCGAATTACTCAAATTGCACACACACAGTTTTGAACATGAATTATCCTCATGTTTTACTTTGTTGTCTTACTGTTTAGGGTTTAATCTGTCTCTTAAGTCACATTTTAACTGCATGATAAGTAAGCTGTGTGGGTATCCATACAGTATGTTTAAAGGTCTTCCCTCCCACTCTGTTAGTCATAACCTGAAGGATCTAGCTCCTTCCTCTCTCATATCTCCCTCCCCCTCTTATTTCTAATTATTTCTCTTACAAAACAAATCCTTTCTTAATCCCTCCTTAACTCTTACTTCCTGCGCCAGCTACCAAAGTAGTGTCGCTTTAAAAATGCATCCTAGTTATTTGTAATACTTTGGTACACTGCTGTTTGAATGTCAAGATGAATTAAACATTGTTATGGGGAGCATCTTCCTATTAATAATGCAGTTGGTGTGTACTGTGTGAAAGCATTGTGTATGCAAATGGAAAACCTGAAACAAAGGTGTGTCGTAAAATAGGTTATTGTTATCAATACAAAATATATTTTCATGAATATTTGTATTTTTTGAGTTTGAGTTCATATTCATTTTCTTATATTCATTAGATCTTGCAGCACCAAAAGTAGGATATTGCTGTCCTAACATTTAACATATTTATTTTATTTACCAGGTGAGAGACGGTGCAATGTCAGACCTACAGTCGCAGTTAAGAGAAGTTCTGAGAGAGAACGAACTACTGCGCAGAGAAGTAAGGACACTCCAGACTCACACACTTTGATGAACCATTTTCATTTCCAATTTGTTTACGTTTGTTTACTGGTGTGTTCCCCTTGGAATTTAAAACAAAGTTTATAGCTATCATAACAAATAAAAGTCAGTGAATTGAATTAGTAATATAAGGAGGCAAATGTCTGATTTCTTTTAGCTGGAGGCAAAAGAGTCCAAGCTGAGCTCCTCTATGAACTCCATCAAGACGTTTTGGAGTCCAGAGCTGAAGAAAGAGAGGGCGCTGAGGAAGGACGAAGTCACCAAGATGGCCGTGTGGAAGGAGCAGTACAGGGTGGTGCAGGATGAGACGCAGGTAGGAAGGAGGCCTGGCTCTGTGTGTGTGTGTGTGTGTGTGTGTGTGTGTGTGTGTGTGTGTGTGTGTGTGTGTGTGTGTGTGTGTGTGTGTGTGTGTGTACACATTTTGTGTTTCTTTAGCACAAAACAGCAAAAGCGTGTTGCTCATTGTGAAAACCAGTGAAAAAAGGTACATGGATCAAAGTTCAATATATAAAAAACAATATCGATGCAGGATTGGGTTACTTTTTTTGAGTGGTGGATAGTAACAATGTACATTTAGTCAAGTACTGTGCCTAAGTACAGTTTTGAGGTATTTGTACTTTACCTGAGTATTCTTAGGTCGCATTCACACCTAATAGTCTGCTTCTCTGGTGCGCACCAGACATTACATTGTTTCATTTTTCAGAAGGTTCGGTTTGCGTTCACACGGGCAACACTCAAACGGACTATACACTTTAAACACAAGTGACGTGCACGGAAATGCTGTTCAACCATTGGTCAGACATTAAGGGGGTAAAAACGCAAATCCCGGCAATTCCTACCTGAGCCTCCGCCATGGAGCATCGGCAGGTTATTTTCATGCTGCTGTTAGTCTGGAGAGCATATCAACAGAATCTAGCAGACGGCGCATATGATTATATAATCAGACAACGTGCGTTAAAAAACATTATAACACATATAATGAGAGACGTTCCGCAGTAAGGAGGTGGCTCTGACTTTTATGCACAGTTGAGCATTTTTACTTTACACGACACTGTTCAACACTTCATTCTGCTTCACTCATTCGCTAAAGATTTTGAAGACATCCGCGTTCTTTTGACACGTAAATACTTCCTTTGTTTTGGTGCAGACTGCGTTCACACCAGAGATGATCCGCTCCAGAGTTCAATAGCAAGCGGTCCGAGACCACCTCTTTTAGTTCACATTAGAGGTCTCGGACTGCGTTCACACCGACCCAAATGAACCGCACCAAGCGGCTAAACGCACCAGGGTCCGATTCAAACAGACTAAACAAGGCTGGTGTGAATGCAACCTTAGTTTATGCTAGGTTTTCTTATTATATACACTTACACAAATATTTTTAGGTTAACATATCCAGCAGCCGTATATATAAAGTTATTCAAATGAGCTCTAAATCTCTACATTTACCAGTTGTGATAAAAACACGTGAATTATCATAATAGTAACCCAATATATACTGTATATACCATTCTTTGATATTTAGCCTTGCATTTTTTTTAAATCAGTTTTGTGGGTAATGGTAATTGATGAGCTGGCACAAATGGGAGCATGTCCCCCTCTCTGGATTGTTCTGGTGGATGTGTGTGGCTGCTGTGAGACGGCCTTGGAGCCGGTAAACGGGTGAAGCAAGGCGGCTGCTCAGGGACTCCCAGCTGTCTGTTGGTGCAGGAGCCATCTGGAGGAGCGGAGACACAGCTCGTCTGGCACGCGTCCGCGCTGTTACACAAGACATCATGCACTCACACAAGCGCTGCCTCACGGTGACTCAACTCACACGCTCCTATCTCCAAACCAGTGCAGAAAGTGCTGGCTACATTTCGGTCACAACAGGTGCTCTTATCTCTGCTGCGTGCATTTTTGTGCCTTTGATGTTTCTCCCAAGACTCCTACGACATGTTTAACATTGAGTTTGTGGGAAAGCACTTAAGGTTGAGGAATTACATCACAAGTTATTAAATCACTCTCTAGGAAGATTTACAGCCAGTTTGGTGCGTGTGTGTGCATGTGCAGTATGCCTGTTTGTGTGCATCCATAAATCTGTTGAGTGTGTGCACACTTATTCAAAGTGATGCTGTGTGAGAGAACAAAGGAACAGATGATGATGTATTTGGCCTCCTGCCACACACTAGAGGAATATTCAGTTGCCTTCACACACACTCCTCTTACAGTGTGTGTTGGGACGTGAGAATCTTTCCTGCTCTGATCTCTAATGTTGGCAAATATTCCCTTCATCTTAATCTCTTTCACTTCCATTCCCTTTCTTTTCCCAACAAATCACACCCTTTCTAACCCGAGGCTTCCTTTTGATTTCCTGCTCTCTTTATCCCTTCACTTTGCTTCTCTTCAATCTTTTTACCTGTTTGTCGCTGGCTTCTCTCTGTCCCCTCGCATTTTTTCTCTCCTCTTACTCATTCCTATGCTCTTTTTCTATTTCTGTCATCACAGTGAGTCAGCTCTCACTTTTTTTCCTCCCCCCTCAGCCCCTCCCCCCTCAGTCCCTCCTCCCTCAGTCTTCGCCATCATCTCTGGGTTGGAAATCGAATAAAGTTACCTCCCAGTAATTTTGACACACACACACACACACACACACACACACACACACACACACACACACACACCACACACACACACACACACACACACACACACACACACACACACACACACACACGCTTGGTCCCGCCCCTGCTGAGGAATGCACATATCATCTCCACCCTTCGTCTTTCCTCTCTTTTCTCCTCCATGCTTTTTCCTCCACTCTTCCTCACTCTTTCGCCTCCTCCTTCACGCTCTTCACAGTATCTTCACCTCTCTTCCTCCCACCTCACTCTTTATCTCGTCCTCTCTTTCTGTCTGCCCTCCCTCATCATAACTCCTTTCCTTTCATATTGTTACAACCCTAGATTTAAAACCGGCATAACAGACATTCCTTATCTCATGCTGGTACTTGAAGATCCAATAAATAATGCTATAATAATCTGCAACGCTATTATATTAAATATGAATGTCTTGTTGTCTATTGCATTATGATTATGATATACATTATTGTCTTTTAGGGAAATTAGCTCTGGACTCTGTCCTGCGACTCCACAGAAGTAAACAAATCATGCATACTACTTAGTACACGGTTGCACATACACACAGACAAACCTACTGACAATGGTGACCTTTTGCACAACCCTCATGGCCAATATCTACATCTGTACATTACATTTGAGTGCTGAGAAGCTTGATGGACATAGGCAGGAATGAGTGTATATTTAAAAAAAAAAATATTAAACTTAATAATGTATAATTATTTCGAAACACTCGCTGTTCCCAGGACCAAAACAGTCGGTTTAAGTATTTTTTTTGTCATATACAGTTTTACTTTATTGTTGTTTTTAAGCCTGTCTGCGTTTAAGGCAGGGAGAATGTCTAATACAAAAATAACTATGTGACGTTAAATGTAATTCGGCATGTTATATTCTGGTTATTGTGTGATTGTGTCTTATTAAAATATACCAAATTAACAAGAGGGAGTGGCTCTACTGTTGTAGCGCTGCTGCTGCTGTTCGGGAGAAAGTTTGTCTTACATAACTACTTTCTCTCTGCAGATAAGTGAGTGTGTGGGTGGGGATTTTAATTTTGTCAGTCAGATTAGATGGCAGTCTCTGTTTTGTTGTCCCACTGAGCTTTAAATTCCCGTCCTCTCCCCCCATACTGCCAGTTGCTTTCTCGTGTCTCCCTTCCCACATCCACTAATTTCCTCTCCCGCAGCGTCTCCTCACTGCCACCACACTCTCCATCTTGTCACTGGTCCTCTCTCTCAACATTTCACTCCCACTCTCAGACTCTCTCTCACGGGCCCCTGTCCTTCTTCATCATCTCCTCACTCTCCATCTGGGCCTGGGGAGCCGTTTTGCCACAGAACTAAATGCTGTATAACGGACACACCGTGTTCTGAAACTGTAAATCTACTGACCTGAACACAGATGCTCTATTAGGGCTGGTCAGTGTTGTCTGTCTCCTTTGTCACTTTTAGTGCACATGCTTGCTCTGGTCTCTGTTGTGTGTGAGTGTGTGTGTGTGTGTGTGTGTGTGTGTGTGTGTGTGTGTGTGTGTGTGTGTGTGTGTGTGTGTGTGTGTGTGTGTGTGTGTGTGAGCGTGTCCACCCAGTTTGTTTCATCCCTTTGAACACAGCAGGTAATTACAGTGTTTCATGCTGAAAGAAGAAAAATGAAGGAATGTGTGGAATGCTAAAGGGAAAAGTGACTTTATCTTTTATTTTTGTTCATTTTTTTCTCTATTTGCTCTCTATTTCAAACTGAAACACACACATTTTGTCTCTCTATCCCTCTGCACTCCTAACAGTGGTCAGTTTGCACTTAATAGACATATACACTCAAGCAGAGAGCAAGCAGCCGTTAGCATTCATGACTGTAACCATGACATCCAGGGATCAAATCGGCATAACTTTTTCCATTCTATTACTTAAAGGGGACCTATTATGCAAAATGCACTTTTTGATGTCTTTTATACATAAATATGTGTCCCTGGTGTGTCAGGGAAGTCAATAAGTGTCAGAAAACAAAACCCTCTCTCTTTTCCTCCGTACCCACATCTCTAAAAAAGAAAAGAAAAAAGGAGGTGCTAACAAGCAGATCCAGAATTTTAGCTCCTATTACGTCATTGGCGACATCCGGCCGACGTGACACGTCCCAACCATGGATGTATAATAAGAACTGGATACAGCGTGGGAGGCGGGGCCTCGTTCATTCCTATGAGAGTTGCTCATTGGCACATGAAGACAAAATGGCCCAACTTTTGAGAGAGCGAAACGTCACGAAAGTATTCATATAATCATATAGTCCGTCCTTATTGTGCATCCATGGGTAAAGGTAAAACTCATGTAGTACTGAACACGTCACATGAACGTGCAGGGCGGCGCGGTCCCGTGGGTTGGATCCGCGTTCATAATGCAGAGGAATATAGCTCTCAGGATAACGTTATTAGCACATTTTACAACTTGAGGACCGAATGTTTTAAAAAAAAGTCTCACAAGAAGCGTCTAAATGAGCACTGAGCGAAAAAATGCTAACGCACTTAGCACAGAACTCACGGTAGAAATACTTTATTACTTATCGGATCTGCACAAACAAGATATCAGCTAGCAAGATGAGATTCCACAGATTATAGGGGTATAAGTATCATCACTGAGCGATCAAAACCCGCGGCAGGGGAAGCAAACACATACATCACACTACGTAGCATTACGGAGCATAAACGGGACATTGTCTTACCTTTGCTGTTGTTCTGATCAAAAGTTGTGTTCAATGGCATTAAAACGATAAAAACGCTGCTGAAGGTTATTCCATAGGTTAATCCAGTGGTTCTCAAACTTTTTCTGTCAGGCCCCCCCTTTGGAGAAAAAAAAAAGTCGGGCTCCCCCAACACAAATAGTCAGGCTCAGTGGCCAGAGATTTCTTTTGGGGGTGCTGTGGGGTAGATTGACGTTTCATAGAGGGTGCTCAAACATTTAGGGTTTCCCATTAATGTACCGGGCGCTACAGTGGAATTTTCTACTGCAACACTCCCCACGCATATACACAGTGTTCCCGCAACTGTTACAACGAAGGCTCGATAATCAGCTCACGGCGTAAACAGGGGTAAAGTGCTATTTTTAAAGGTGGTGTGTGGACCTCACATAGGGAGGTCCAGGGGCAAGCTCCCCCGGGAAGATTTATTTTTAAATATTGTAAGTTAAATGCATCAATCTGGTGCACTTTGAGAGCAAAATGAAGAGATCTATGGATACCTCTCTCAACACCCATATGAAACAGAACTGTTAACAGATTTCCTTTTTCTTTATGGATATTTTACAAATCACCCTTTTAAACTTTATTTTTTCCTTACTGTCATATAGTATTTCATACCTGTTTTTCATTTATTCTCTTATTTTTGTATAACTATAATGATCATATAAACGTGTGCCTCGGAAATAATTGTTTACATTAATGGTGACCAAAACGTTTGAGACCCACTGAGATAACTTAGACTAAAGTTAACTATCTAAACACTGAGAGAGTCCTTTAGCTCACTGAGCCTCTCAGTTTGACAGGAGAGGACTCTCCTCCACTTTGTTGTTGAAAAAACTCCTTATATCTGTTAGCGTAGCTCGCTAGCACCAGAAGCTAACAACAACGATCTCCAGTACCGGTGCGCTCTCTCTCGCTCGCGTACACAAAATGGCTCGTTACACACACACACACACGCACACACACAACACACACACACACACACACACACACACACACACACACACACACACACACACACACACACACACACACACCACACACACACACACACACACACACACACACACACACACACAGAGTCAAGCTTTAATGAAACACAGAGACCCAGACGTAATAGTACTGTACTGTATTATATTATTTTCAAATCAATAATTTTTCAAAATGTGATTTTAAAAAAAATCTTTTTAATAAAAAATGTTATAACCATTTTTGAGAACCACTGGGTTAATCCAATGTGTCTGTGTCACTTTGAAATGATTACTGATAATCCATCGTCATATTTATGGCAAAAACTTGAGTTTTAATATATAGCTATTATGATAGCTACGAGAGTCCGGTTTTGGACATTCTGGCTATGCATCACTCTATTCACCAATGGGTAATGTTTAGATGGATTTTAGGGACTTCCCCTCGATTCTATTGGCTCTAACGGTTAAAAAGAGATGTCAATCATCAAAATCGACCGATGGGTTCCAGAGATATGGAAAATGCACCTAAATGAACCCAGAAGTGGATTTTTTTCTTCTAAACCTCTCTAAAAAGGTCAAATGTAACTTGTTTTGCATCAATCTTGATACAGGGTACTTATTATATGTTATAGTTTGGATTCCTAAAGCTTTTAGTCTTCTTTATCCCATCATTCAAGGGTGGTTTTCACTATAAGTAATGTTTTTCTTTTGGACGGACACTATATATATATTTTTTTCTGAATTTACTTTAAAATAAAAAAAATCTATATTGATTCTGACTTTTCTACATCCAACTCACAGGTTTATCAATGCTTTGAGAAAAAAGATTATTAATTTAACCCTTTTAGAAGGGAAGATATAGTAATTTGTTCTGGGAATGTCATTTTCGAGCCTGAGACCTGAAAAACAGGCTCAGGGCTCAACAGGTTAAAATAAATCCATTTCATTATGGTTTTTTGCCACATTGATAATGCTGTCTGTAGCGACTTCAGGAACCTGGTTGCCTTTGTCTGACACGCTCTAAAAAATGTGTTGAACTAAATCTTATCAAAATTATCAATTTATTATAACGCATTCAAACATATAATCTCAATTATCCAGCGGTCAACACAAAATACAGGAACCCTCTCACCCTCTTTTCTACAAAAACCTCACACAGGTGAACAGGTGATTATATTTACTTTGAGTGCCGCCCATACCCATGTGATCCACTAATCCAACCCATAATTGATCACAAGATAATTACGTGATCATTTTCTATCAAAGACCAAATGGCAAAAATATATACAATGGATTTGGCCGGGATTTGCGTTTTTACCCCCTTAATGTCTGACCAATTGTTTGTTGAACAGCATTTTCGTGCACATGACTTGTGTTTAAAGTTTATAGTCCGTTTGAATTTTGCCCGTGTGAACGCAAACCGAACCTTCTGAAAAATGAAACAATGTAACAAACTGTGGTCTGGACTACAGTTTGTAAAAACGCAAATCCCGGCAATTTCTACCGGAGCCTCCGCCATGGAGCATCGGCAGGTTATTTTCATGCTGTTGTTAGTCTGGAGAGCATATCAACAGCAACGGCGCATATGATTATATAATCAGACAACGTGCGATACAAAACATTATAACACATATAATGAGAGACGTTCTGACGGCAGGTGGCTCTGACTTTTATGTATAGTCTTTTGTTTGATAGTTGTTTTTACTTTACACGACACTGTTCAACACTTCATTCTGCTTCACTCTTTCGCTAATGATTTTGAAGACACCCGCGTTCTTGTGACACGTAAATACTACGCTTCCTATGTTTTGGTGCGGACTGCGTTCACACCAGCGATGCACCGCTCCAGAGTTCACTAGCAAGCGGACCAGAGTCCGGTTGTTTAGTTCACTTAAGAGGTCTCGGACTGCGTTCACACCGACCCAAACAAACCGCACCAAGCGGCTAAACGCACCAGGGTTCGATTCAACCGGACTACTCTGGTGTGAATGCGCCCTTACTTGAGTTACATTTTGTTTACAGGACTTTTACTTCCTGAACTCGGGTACTTCTACTTTTACAAGGTCTGAGTACTTCTCTCACTCCTGCATGAAGATGTAATGTGAGATGCTTAATGAGCACTTTAATTCTTGCAATTTCCAAACATTAAAGGGAAACTCTTAATTTAAGTAGATTTTGCCCAGTGCTCTCTCGCTCTCTGTTCTCCATGGTGTGTCCCAGCTCTGAATCATACCAGCTGAACAGTAAGCACTCTGTCCATTCCTCTGGAGCTGCTCCATGCCATCTATCATGTACTGTACTCCAGGCCAGCCGCTTGACGTCAGAGCCAGCATGTGTGCAACGGTGGGATTGTGTGAGAGAGAGAGAGAGAGAGAGGAGGGAGATGGTGCATATGCTTGCAGTGACTAGGTTTAGTCAGCAGTTATACATGTTTAAGGGGTGTTTGAGTATGTACACGAGTGTGGTTGTTTATGTACATTTATAAAGCATGTGTCTCAATCGGTCTCAATGCGTTCATTTGGACATATATCCACATTTTTTTATTGTTGGTGAAAAAAAAAGAGAAGGGAGGAATCTTGCGTGTTTGTTAGCATGATTACATGTGTGCAGCAGCACCATTTGGCTTTTTATATAAGTATAAATGTGTGTGTGTGTGTGCCTCTAGGCTCACATTGTAACACTGCCTGCTTGTTTGTAATTATGTATTTGTATCTGCGTCTGTATAGGCCCAAGCAGTACAGTATGTGCATATGGAGACTGACTTGCATGCACATTTCAGTGTATTTCTATTGGACTATTCTATACTGCATCTACAATTACATTTTCTTATCAAACATTCGTTTTAGTTTGCTTGCGACAAATAAAGAACATTATATTTTATTGCATTATCTTTGACTTATTTTCCACAAATATTGACATCCAAAAATACTGGCAGTGGCAACAGTTAAATAAGACAGGCTCAAATGAGTCAGTGATTCATGTATAATATATACAATTCCACTTACTGAACACACCAACACAAGTACTACAAATAAAGAACACATCAAGTGACAAGACGAGGGAGCAAATCAAAATGACAGTAAAAGAAAATATAAACAAATTAAATACATACATAAACAGACACAATTAAAAGCACTGGCTGTGTACTTTGGACCTGTTTTATGGAAATGGAAGGTATGTAGCAGCGCTGTGATGTCAGAGGTTGTGTGTGTGTTGGAGGAAGTTTTCTTTCCCTTCAATTATTGAACCTGATGGTTGGTTGCAAATAAAGGTGTGTGTGTGTGTCGTCCTCTCTAGAGAGAGGAAATCTGTCTCTCTGATAATACATTCCCTTTTCAGTATTCTCAGCGTGATTTGATTTATATTAGTCAGCCTCAGTTACATCATATTATTGAATTGCTGGACGACAGTTTGTTCATAGCCATAGCCAAATTGTCAAAATAATACAAGTTGTTCGGTGTATCTACAGCCCAGAAGTTGTGTTTAATTTCTGCTGAGACCACTGGGCAAAATGTCTGATGCTTTGCCAGCTCTTTTTCACAATGTGTGTGTGTGTGTGTGTGTGTGTGTGTGTGTGTGTGAGAGAGTAATGACGTTAACCCATACAAGCAGGTTTCTGTTACACCTGGGCCACATTTAACCTCAGGTGAAGAGGTAAGAGACAGAAAAGGAGACACTGCCTTCTTCTCTTCTTCTTCCTTTTGTGTCTTCCTTTTGTCTGTCTTTAGTCAAAGCCACACATTTAGAGACAGAGAGAAGAGGACAGGAAGTGCACGATGAGTGAATCTGTTCCATTCTGTGAACACTGCAGTAACTCAGGCTTTTGGGTTAAAGCGTAAACAGATGGTGCCACCAGAACTCTTGGAATTCCAAGTGCTAAAACCATCTGAAATAAGTTAGATTACCACAACCAATGACATTCATTCACTTGTTTTATCAAGAGCACACTAAATAAATCATTTTGATTTAAAGACAGGCACTATATTAAAATACACTTTGTGGGTAAAACATTTAATGTTAAATGATATTACACCTGGATTTTAAGGGAGCATCCCTCATTTCTAATTCCATTACTCCAAGCTGGCATTGAGCTACTCCTCATTGGTTCAGATTAGCCAGTCCAAAAGAAAGGGATGGTCCTCTGTAACATTTCCATTTACTGTACAGAATTTTCTTTTGAGTTAATGTGCCAGCTGGCTGCAAAAAATGCTTTCCTGGAAATCTTTACACCAGCATAGACCTGAAAGAAAAAGGAAAGGAGAGGCATGGATCACGAAGATGGATCGAAATGTAAAGATGTGTTAAATGTAGAGAGGAAGAAAGAGGAAATTACCAAAGTGGATGAGAAGGATAGATCAAATTGGAGAGCTGGGGACAAGCGCCAGGAGGAGGGAGGAGCGGAGGAGAGATAAATGGATGGCAAGGGCAGATCCAGCTGAAAGCAGCAGATGAACTGGAGACTGATGGGTGCTGATGTGACAGGAGAGAAATGAGGGAAGAAAAGGAGAGTGGATGTAAGATGGATGATGTCAGGACTGAAGAAAGAAGGACAATTATAGAGGAATGAAAGGAAGGAAAATATCTGCATCATTGTATGGATTGTCCTGTTATTTGTTGTCATATCCTTTAAAGGTCCCATGTCATGGCCATTTCTACTGATCATAATTCCATTGTTGAGGTCTACTAGAATAGATTTATATTGTGCAATGTTCCAAACTCACATTGGTTTCTCATCCAGCATCTCTGTATAGTGTGTGTATTCACTCTCTGGCCTAAACGGCTTGTTGGAGCTCCTGCCCCCCCCCCCCTCCTTGTGAGCCCAGTGTGCTCTGATTGGTCAGCTCGCCCACTGGCTCGCTGCTGCGAGGAGCTGACAGTGGGAGCTGGGTTACTGGTGTAATTTCCTGCTTGCTGCGAGACATCGCGAATGGACGCGGGAAGGGGGGGGGTGCTGAGGGGGCTGCAGCAGCCCCATCTGCGAGGCTCCACTAGCACCCGCATCCCCCCCTCGCACCCCCAAACGTGGCGCACCTACAGTGTAAGCGCGCCACAGTTTTCGCCGGCTCCACTAGCACCCCCCCCCAGCACGTCACAGTTTCACCGCTGAGAGAGTGTGTGTGTGTGTGTGTGTGAGGAGTTCCACGGATTGGTCCATTTTGGTCCAACCTCGTTACGTCACGAGGTTCCCGGAAGGAAAAAATGGAAAAAGAAAAATGTCCAACGAGGCGTTCTGGGGCAGCATAGACAGGTCTTTTCTGTGTTAGAGTTTTACTCGCTACAGGGTGTACTTTGAGGGTTTGTGACTCTGCACACCGTTTACATGCATAAAAAGCTACATAACACACAAGGGGACGGGTAATAACCAGAAAAGCATGACATGGGACCTTCAACATTTCATCTGGATTTTATGGAATTGGCAAGATGACTGTGGGTGTTTCTTGTTTAAATGTGGACGTTAATCTCTTGGATGGGTGATACGGATGAGGCAGTGGAAGGGGAGGGGAGAGGAGAGGAAGAATTTATGGAACTAGAGTTAAAGAGAACAATCTCTTTCTCTCACACACACACACACACACACACACACACACACACACACACACACACACACACACACACACACACACACACACACACACACACATACACACACACACACACACACACACACACACACACACACACACACACACACACACACATACGCTCACAAGGATTGTGCAAACATTTCTGTGCTTTCCTCAGGAGTCACGCTTCTCTCCTGCAGATCTAAAGCCCTGCAATCTCTGATGTCTCTCAGCCAGCTGTGGGAGAGAAACTCTCTCTGGAGGGAACACAGGGATTTTAGCCTTTGCAGACCATTTACATGCACTAAAACCTATGTTACACACTACAGGCCCTGTCACACTGTCCCGAAATTGACTCCCGATGGACACACGAATATGAAATTGTGAATTTCGCACGAAGATGGCCCCGAACCACACACGAAGGCAACATTTACATTACATTTAAGACATACAACTGCAATGAAAGTAACACAAACAATTATGTTACAGTACTATGATACTGTACTGATATCTTCAGACTTTGTTCTTTACTTTATCGGTCGTTATATGTAGAAAATATTACGTTTTCTCCGTAATGTTGTTTCCATAACAACAACAACTTCCTGTCAACTGTCCTTCAACATAATATATTATATCCTTTTTAGTTTCACAGAACACAAATTGGGTTATTTACATAATATATTTACATGATTTTGTTGTGCAATAAAACAACCCGATGGACACACGATAAAGGAAATGTTCAAATTCGGCTGTGATCGTAGCAACATCGGGCCATTCGTGAGGGCATCTTAAGCCTTCGTATGACCGCCGGTGGAGTTTCTCAGGCTCCGGCAGCAACTTCGCGAGCGGTGGCAAAATCTTTGGCATGCCAACAAATTGCCGAAGGACCTTGCGAAGGTTAATTTTCGTGTTGAATTCGTGTGTCAATTTTGCCCTTCGTAAGGCCATCGTGAGGGCATCTTGTTATCATCGGTGCCATCTGGCATTCGCCCCGATCAGAGTGAGGGTGAGGGCATCTTAAGCCTTCGTATGATCGCTGGTGGAGTTTCTCAGGCTCCGGCAGCAACTTCGCGAGCGGTGGCAAAATCTTTGGCATGCCAACAAATTGCCGAAGGGCCTTGCGAAGGTTCATTTTCGTGTTGAATTCGTGTGTCAATTTTGCCCTTCGTAAGGCCATCGTGAGGGCATCTTGTTATCATCGGTGCCATCGGGCATTCGACCCGATCAGAGTGAGGGTGAATGCACCAATGATAACACGAAGATGACACGATTTGACAAGATGCCCTCACGAGTGCCTTACGAAGTTGCCGCTCACGAAGTTGCTGCCGGAGCCTGAGAAACTCCACCGGCGGTCATACGATGGCTTAGATGCCCTCACGAATGGCCCGATGTTGCTACGATCACAGCCGAATTTGAACATTTCCTTTATCGTGTGTCCATCGGGTGTCAATTTCGGGACAGTGTGACAGGGCCTTACAGGAAAGTGAAACCCAAAAAGCATAACAGGGCCTCTTTAAAGCACATATTCATCTGATAGGTAAAATGTTTAACTGTCACAGATCCGATCTGTTTTTAGTCCGTCGTTACTGTAATAAAAAGAACCGAGGAAGAGCCTGTCTCTTTAAATCCTGGCTGTTGTTCAGTCACCAGCGGAGGGACTGAAGCTGGATCCGAGTGTGAGAGGGTTTCACTGTGAGAATGTGAATGCAGGAGAAGACAGCATGCAAGCTCAGCAAAAGCCTGTCTTTGATTCATGATTAAACGTTCTTTCAAATACAGTGACCATCATCCCCATGCCCACCTCCTCATCCTCCATCTGTTGTTGGCATCTTTTTTACATCCTCTGCTCATCATCCTATGACTCATTATTCCCTTGTCTGTGTGCTTATATCCGCATACTGTACATGTCCTCGCATTTTAGAGTTAGTTCCTAAGT